>NW_028164405.1:17500-216006 GCF_964263955.1 Coregonus lavaretus | reverse complement strand
CGTCCCCCCATTAGGAAGTTTGCCCCTCGTTGCTGTGTGTGTTCTGAGCCCATTATGCCAGCTCCAGGCCAGGAGGAGACTGTTCGTATCGTGGCCTTGGACCGAGACTTCCACGTCCAGTGTTACCGCTGTGAGGTGTGTATCTACTTTACAGTGTTACCACTGTGAGGTGTGTCTCTACATTACAGTGTTACCACTATGAGGTGTGTATCTACTGTACAGTGTTACCACTGTGAGGTGTGTATCTACTTTACAGTGTTACCACTGTGAGGTGTGTATATACATTTAAAGTGTTACCACTGTGAGGTGTGTATCTACTTTACAGTGTTACCACTGTGAGGTGTGTATCTACAGTGTTACCACTGTGAGGTGTGTATCTACTTTACAGTGTTACCACTGTGAGGTGTGTATCTACTTTACAGTGTTACCACTGTGAGGTGTGTATATACATTTACAGTGTTACCACTGTGAGGTGTGTATCTACTTTACAGTGTTACCACTGTGAGGTGTGTATCTACAGTGTTACCACTGTGAGGTGTGTATCTACTTTACAGTGTTACCACTGTGAGGTGTGTATCTACTTTACAGTGTTACCACTGTGAGGTGTGTATCTACTTTACAGTGTTACCACTTTGAGGTGTGTATCTACAGTGTTACCACTGTGAGGTGTGTATCTACTTTACAGTGTTACCACTGTGAGGTGTGTATCTACAGTGTTACCACTGTGAGGTGTGTATCTACTTTACAGTGTTACCACTGTGAGGTGTGTCTCTACTTTACAGTGTTACCACTGTGAGGTGTATATCTACAGTGTTACCGCTGTGAGGTGTGTATCTACTTTACAGTGTTACCACTGTGAGGTGTGTATCTACTTTACAGTGTTACCACTGTGAGGTGTGTATCTACTTTACAGTGTTACCACTGTGAGGTGTGTATCTACAGTGTTACCACTGTGAGGTGTGTATCTACTTTACAGTGTTACCACTGTGAGGTGTGTATCTACAGTGTTACCACTGTGAGGTGTGTATCTACTTTACAGTGTTACCACTGTGAGGTGTGTATCTACAGTGTTACCACTGTGAGGTGTGCATCTACTTTACAGTGTTACCACTGTGAGGTGTGTATCTACTTTACAGTGTTACCACTGTGAGGTGTGTATCTACTTTACAGTGTTACCACTGTGAGGTGTGTATCTGCTTTACAGTGTTACCACTGTGAGGTGTGTCTCTACTTTACAGTGTTACCACTGTGAGGTGTGTATCTACAGTGTTACCGCTGTGAGGTGTGTATCTACAGTGTTACCACTGTGAGGTGTGTATCTACTTTACAGTGTTACCACTGTGAGGTGTGTATCTACTTTACAGTGTTACCACTGTGAGGTGTGTATTTACTTTACAGTGTTACCACTGTGAGGTGTGTATCTACAGTTTTACCGCTGTGAGGTGTGTATCTACAGTGTTACCACTGTGAGGTGTGTATCTACTTTACAGTGTTACCACTGTGAGGTGTGTATCTACTATACAGTGTTACCACTGTGAGGTGTGTATCTACTTTACAGTGTTACCACTGTGAGGTGTGTATCTGCTTTACAGTGTTACCACTGTGAGGTGTGTATCTACTTTACAGTGTTACCACTGTGAGGTGTGTATCTACAGTGTTACCGCTGTGAGGTGTGTATCTACAGTGTTACGACTGTGAGGTGTGTATCTACTTTACAGTGTTACCACTATGAGGTGTGTATCTACTTTACAGTGTTACCACTGTGAGGTGTGTATCTACTTTACAGTGTTACCACTGTGAGGTGTGTATCTACTTTACAGTGTTACCACTGTGAGGTGTGTATCTACAGTGTTACCACTGTGAGGTGTGTATCTACTTTACAGTGTTACCACTGTGAGGTGTGTATCTACTTTACAGTGTTACCACTGTGAGGTGTGTATCTACTTTACAGTGTTACCACTGTGAGGTGTGTATCTGCTTTACAGTGTTACCACTGTGAGGTGTGTATCTACTTTACAGTGTTACCACTGTGAGGTGTATATCTACTTTACAGTGTTACCACTGTGAGGTGTGTATCTACAGTGTTACCGCTGTGAGGTGTGTATCTACTTTACAGTGTTACCACTGTGAGGTGTGTATCTACTTTACAGTGTTACCACTGTGAGGTGTGTATCTACTTTACAGTGTTACCACTGTGAGGTGTTTATCTACTTTACAGTGTTACCACTGTGAGGTGTGTATCTGCTTTACAGTGTTACCACTGTGAGGTGTGTATCTACTGTACAGTGTTACCGCTGTGAGGTGTGTATCTACTTTACAGTGTTACCACTGTGAGGTGTGTATCTACTTTACAGTGTTACCACTGTGAGGTGTGTATCTACTTTAAAAGTGTTACCAATGTGAGGTGTGTATCTACTTTACAGTGTTACCACTGTGAGGTGTGTATCTACTTTACAGTGTTACCACTGTGAGGTGTTTATCTACTTTACAGTGTTACCACTGTGAGGTTTGTATCTACAGTGTTACCACTGTGAGGTGTGTATCTACTTTACAGTGTTACCACTGTGAGGTGTGTATCTACTTTACAGTGTTACCACTGTAAGGTGTGTATCTACTTACAGTGTGTATCTGCTTTACAGTGTTACCACTGTGAGGTGTGTATCTACTTTACAGTGTTACCACTGTGAGGTGTATATCTACTTTACAGTGTTACCACTGTGAGGTGTGTATCTACAGTGTTACCGCTGTGAGGTGTGTATCTACTTTACAGTGTTACCACTGTGAGGTGTGTATCTACTTTACAGTGTTACCACTGTGAGGTGTGTATCTACTTTACAGTGTTACCACTGTGAGGTGTGTATCTACTTTACAGTGTTACCACTGTGAGGTGTGTATCTACTTTACAGTGTTACCACTGTGAGGTGTGTATCTGCTTTACAGTGTTACCACTTTGAGGTGTGTATCTACTGTACAGTGTTACCGCTGTGAGGTGCGTATCTACTTTACAGTGTTACCACTGTGAGGTGTGTATCTACTTTACAGTGTTACCACTGTGAGTTGTGTATCTACTTTACAGTGTTACCACTGTGAGGTGTGTATCTACTTTACAGTGTTACCACTGTGAGGTGTGCATCTACTTTACAGTGTTACCACTGTGCGGTGTGTATCTACTTTACAGTGTTACCACTGTGAGGTGTGTATCTACATTGTTACCACTGTGAGGTGTGTCTCTACTTTACAGTGTTACCACTGTGAGGTGTGTATCTACTTTACAGTGTTACCACTGTGAGGTGTGTATCTACATTTACATTTACATTTACGTCATTTAGCAGACGCTCTTATCCAGAGCGACTTACAAGTTGGTGCATTCACCCTATAGCCAGTGGGATAACCACTTTACAATTATTATTTATGTATTTATTTATTTTGGGGGGGGGGGGGGCGGGGGGGTAGAAGGATTACTATATCCTATCCCAGGTATTCCTTAAAGAGGTTGGGTTTCAAATGTCTCCGGAAGGTGGTGAGTGACTCCGCTGTCCTGGCGTCGTGAGGGAGCTTGTTCCACCATTGGGGTGCCAGAGCAGCGAACAGTTTTGACTGGGCTGAACGGGAACTATGCTTCCGCAGAGGAAGGGGAGCCAGCAGGCCAGAGGTGGATGAACGCAATGCCCTCGTTTGGGTGTAGGGACTGATCAGAGCCTGAAGGTACAGAGGTGCCGTTCCCCTCACAGCTCCAAATCAAATCAAATCAAATTTTATTGGTCACATGCGCCGAATACAACAGGTGCAGACATTGCAGTGAAATGCTTACTTACAGTCCATAGGCAAGCACCATGGTCTTGTAACAGATGCGAGCTTCAACTGGAAGCCAGTGGAGTGTGCGGAGGAGCGGGGTGACGTGAGAGAACTTGGGAAGGTTGAACACCAGACGGGCTGCGGCATTCTGGATGAGTTGTAGGGGTTTAATTGCACAGGCAGGGAGCCCAGCCAACAGCGAGTTGCAGTAATCCAGACGGGAGATGACAAGTGCCTGGATTAGGACCTGTGCCGCTTCCTGTGTAAGGCAGGGTCGTACTCTCAGAATGTTGTAGAGCATGAACCTGCAGGATCGGGTCACCGCCTTGATGTTAGCGGAGAACGACAGGGTGTTGTCCAGGGTCACGCCAAGGCTCTTCGCACTCTGGGAGGAGGACACAACGGAGTTGTCAACCGTGATGGCGAGATCATGGAACGGGCAGTCCTTCCCCGGGAGGAAGAGCAGCTCCGTCTTGCCAAGGTTCAGCTTGAGGTGGTGATCCGTCATCCATACTGATATGTCTGCCAGACATGCAGAGATGCGATTCGCCACCTGGTTATCAGAAGGGGGAAAGGAGAAGATTAGTTGTGTGTCGTCAGCGTAGCAATGATAGGAGAGGCCATGTGAGGATAGGACAGAGCCAAGTGACTTGGTGTATAGGGAGAATAGGAGAGGGCCTAGAACTGAGCCCTGGGGGACACCAGTGGTGAGAGCACGTGGTGCGGAGACAGCTTCTCGCCACGCCACTTGGTAGGAGCGACCGGTCAGGTAGGACGCAATCCAGGAGTGAGCCGCGCCGGAGATGCCCAGCTCGGAGAGGGTGGAGAGGAGGATCTGATGGTTCACAGTATCAAAGGCAGCAGACAGGTCTAGAAGTACAAGAGCAGAGGAGAGAGAGTTAGCTTTAGCAGTGCGGAGAGCCTCCGTGACACAGAGAAGAGCAGTCTCAGTTGAATGACCAGTCCTGAAACCTGACTGGTTTGGATCAAGAAGGTCATTCTGAGAGAGATAGCAAGAGAGTTGGCTAAAGACGGCACGCTCAATAGTTTTGGAAAGAAAAGAAAGAAGGGATACTGGTCTGTAGTTGTTGACATCAGTGGGATCGAGTGTTGTTTTTTTGAGAAGGGGTGCAACTCTCGCTCTCTTGAAGACGGAAGGGACATAGCCAGCGGTCAAGGATGAGTTGATCAGCGAGGTGAGGTAGGGGAGAAGGTCGCCGGAGATGGTCTGGAGAAGAGAGGAGGGGATGGGGTCAAGCGGGCAGGTTGTTGGGCGGCCTGCAGTCACAAGTCGCAAGATTTTATCTGGAGAGAGAGGGGAGAAAGAAGTCAAAGCATAGGGTAGGGCAGTGTGAGCAGGACCAGCAGTGTCATTAGACTTAACAAACGAAGATCGGATGTCGTCAACCTTCTTTTCAAAGTGGTTGACGAAGTCATCCACAGAGAGAGAGGAGGGGGTGGGGGGGAGGATTCAGCAGGGAGGAGAATGTGGCAAATAGCTTCCTAGGGTTAGAGGCAGATGCTTGGAATTTATAGTGGTAGAAAGTGGCCTTAGCAGCAGAAACAGATGAAGAAAATGTAGAGAGGAGGGAGTGAAAAGATGCCAGGTCGGCAGGGAGTTTAGTTTTCTTCCATTTACGCTCTGCTGCCCGGAGCTCTGTTCTGTGAGCTCGCAATGAGTCATCAAGCCACGGAGCTGGAGGGGAGGACCGAGCCGGCCGGGAGGATAGGGGACACAGAGAGTCAAAGGATGCAGAAAGGGAGGAGAGGAGGGTTGAGGAGGCAGAATCAGGAGATTGGAGGGAGAAGGTTTGAGCAGAGGGAAGAGATGATAGGATGGAAGAGGAGAGAGTAGTGGGAGAGAGAGAGCGAAGGTTGCGGCGGCGCATTACCATCTGTGTAGGGGCAGAGTGAGTAGTGTTGGAGGAGAGCGAGAGAGAAAAGGATACAAAGTAGTGGTCGGAGACATGGAGGGGAGTTGCAGTGAGATTAGTAGAAGAGCAGCATCTAGTAAAGATGAGGTCAAGCGTATTGCCTGCCTTGTGAGTAGGGGGGGACGGTGAGAGGGTGAGGTCAAAAGAGGAGAGGAGTGGAAAGAAGGAGGCAGAGAGAAATGAGTCAAATGTAGACGTAGGGAGGTTGAAATCCCCCAAAACTGTGAGGGGTGAGCCATCCTCAGGAAAGGAACTTATCAAGGCGTCAAGCTCATTGATGAACTCTCCAAGGGAACCTGGAGGGCGATAGATGACAAGGATATTAAGCTTAAATGGGCTAGTGACTGTGACAGCATGGAATTCAAATGAGGAGATAGACAGATGGGTTAGGGGAAAAATTGAGAATGTCCACTTGGATCTACAGTGTCCACTTGTATCTACAGTGTTACCACTGTGAGGTGTGTATCTACTTTACAGTGTTACCACTGTGAGGTGTGTATCTACTTTACAGTGTTACCACTGTGAGGTGTGTATCTGCTTTACAGTGTTACCACTTTGAGGTGTGTCTCTACTTTACAGTGTTACCACTGTGAGGTGTGTATCTACAGTGTTACCACTGTGAGGTGTGTATCTACAGTGTTACCACTGTGAGGTGTGTATCTACTTTACAGTGTTACCACTGTGAGGTGTGTATCTAATTTACAGTGTTACCACTGTGAGGTGTGTATCTACAGTGTTACCACTGTGAGGTGTGTATCTACTTTACAGTGTTACCACTGTGAGGTGTGTATCTACTTTACAGTGTTACCACTGTGAGGTGTTTATCTACAGTGTTACCACTGTGAGGTGTGTATCTACTTTACAGTGTTACCACTGTGAGGTGTGTATCTACTTTACAGTGTTACCACTGTGAGGTGTGTATCTACTTTACAGTGTTACCACTGTGAGGTGTGTATCTACTTTACAGTGTTACCACTGTGAGGTGTGTATCTACTTTACAGTGTTACCACTGTGAGGTGTGTCTCTACAGTGTTACCACTGTGAGGTGTGTATCTACAGTGTTACCGCTGTGAGGTGTGTATCTACAGTGTTACCACTGTGAGGTGTGTATCTACTTTACAGTGTTACCACTGTGAGGTGTGTCTCTAGTTTACAGTGTTACCACTGTGAGGTGTGTCTCTAGTTTACAGTGTTACCACTGTGAGGATGTCCTTTGGGTGGTGGACCATTCTTGATACAAACTGTTGAGCGTGAACAACTCAGCAGTGTTGCAGTTCTTGACACACTCAAACCTGTGCGCCTGGCACCTACTACCATACCCTGTTCAAAGACACTTCAATATTTTGTCTTGCCCATTGACCCTCTGAATGGAACACATACACAATCCATGTTTCAATTGTCTCAAGGTTTAAAAATCCTTATTTAACCCGTCTCCTCCCCTTCATCTACACTGATTGAAGTGGATTTAACAAGTGACATCAATAAGGGATCATAGCTTTCACCTGGATTCAGCTGGTCAGTCTATGTCATGGAAAGGTGTTTATAATATTTTGTCAACTCAGTGTATATCAGCCATGTATAATTTACATTTACATTTACGTCATTTAGCAGACACTCTTATCCAGAGCGACTTACAAATTGGTGCATTCACCTTATAGCCAGTGGGATAACCACTTTACAATTATATATATATATATATATATATATTTTTTTTTTTCTTTTTTTTGGGGGGGGGGGGGGGTGGGGGTGGAGTGGGGTAAGGGGGGGGTTAGAAGGATTACTTTATCCTGTCCCAGGTGTTCCTTAAAGAGGTGGGGTTTCAAATGTCTCTGGAAGGTGGTGAGTGACTCCGCTGTCCTGGCGTCGTGAGGGAGCTTGTTCCACCATTGGGGTGCCAGAGCAGCGAACAGTTTTGACTGGGCTGAGCGGGAGCTATGCTTCCGCAGAGGAAGGGGAGCCAGCAGGCCAGAGGTGGATGAACGCAATGCCCTCGTTTGGGTGTAGGGACTGATCAGAGCCTGAAGGTACAGAGGTGCCGTTCCCCTCACAGCTCCATAGGCAAGCAGCATGGTCTTGTAGCAGATGCGAGCTTCATCTGGAAGCCATAATGTATGCTAGAGCATGGTGGCGGGTGTGTCTGTGTGTGTCTCTCTGTGTGTGTGTGCCTGTGTGTGTCTGCGTGCATCTGTACTCATGTGTGTGTGTCTCTCTGTGTCTCTCTGTGTGTGTGTGTGTGTGTGTGTCTCTCCCCTGCAGGACTGTGGCTCTCTGCTGTCTGAGGGGGACAACCAGGGCTGTTACCCTCTGGACGGCCATGTCCTCTGCAAGAGCTGTAACGGCAGCCGTATCCAGGCTCTCACCGCCAAGGCTACCACCGACCTCTGAGCCTCCAGCTCTGCTACCCCGCCTCCCGCTAACCGCTCCCCCGGTCCAGCCCGCTCACCTCAACTGCCTGGCAACACACACACACACGCACGCACACACACACACACACACGCACGCACGCACGCACGCACACACACACACACACACACACACACACACACACACACACACACACACACACACACACACACACACAGACACACACACACACACACACACATACACACACACAGAGACATATACACACACACACATACAGAGACATTTCCACACACACACACTAAGCAAGCTTCTCTCCTGCACACACACATATGAATATTATGACATGTATGAATATTATGAAATATATGAATATTATGACATTGCTAATTGGGAGTAACAAGGATGTGATGTCCCTGAAATGTTGACCGTGTCGGTACGATCGTCAGCCTGTTGATAACTTTAATACTGTCATTGTTATTAATGCCTAGTCCCTCTACTTGCATTTACACTGAGCAGACAGTCTTATTCAGAGAGATTCACAGTACAGTGTATAACTTCCATAACTTCCTCAGCCTTATGCTGTTGTCTCTCCTAGTTGACTAGCAGTTTGTCTCCTGTCCTGACATGACATGTGTGCTTCCCAAATGGCACCCTATTCCCTATATAGTCTAGTACTTTGGGCCCTGGTCTACAGTAGTGTACTGTATAGGGAATAGGCTGCCATTCATACTCCTCCTTCTGACCTCTGACCTGTTTAACACCCTCACAGTACTTAATGAAGCAGTAAGGCACGAGGGGGGGGTGTGGTATATGGCCAATATACCACGGCTAAGGGATGTTCTTATACACGAAGAAACACCCTTAGCCGTGGTATATTGGCCATATACCACAAACCCCCGAGGTGCCTTATTGCTATTATAAACTGGTTACCAACGTAATTAGAGCGGTAAAAATACATGTTTTGTCATACCCGTGGTATACGGTCTGATATACCATGGCTGTCAGCCAATCAGCATTCAGGGCTCGAACCACCCAGTTTATTATAATAGAAGATATCCAACGCATGGAGAAGAGACTGACTGACTGACTCTGCCTCAGTGTTGACAGACCTGTTCAATGTAGCCTGGCTGCCTGTCTGTTTGTGCTATCATGCCAGCTAATTGTCAGTCATTGACAATGGAGTAGGAAATATCAGATCTGGGACCCAGGCTGGATTCAGTTCAGACAGAGAGCTAGGCTCACAACAACTAGACTGGATTCAGTTCAGACAGAGAGCTAGGCTCACAACAACTAGACTGGATTCAGTTCAGACAGAGAGCTAGGCTCACAACAACTAGACTAGATTCAGTTCAGACATAGAGCTAGGCTCACAACAACTAGACTGGATTCAGTTCAGACAGAGAGCTAGGCTCACAACAACTAGACTAGATTCAGTTCAGACAGAGAGCTAGGCTCACAACAACTAGACTAGATTCAGTTCAGACAGAGAGCTAGGCTCACAACAACTAGACTAGATTCAGTTCAGACAGAGAGCTAGGCTCACAACAACTAGACTAGATTCAGTTCAGACAGAGAGCTAGGCTCACAACAACTAGACTAGATTCAGTTCAGACAGAGAGCTAGGCTCACAACAACTAGACTAGATTCAGTTCAGACAGAGCTAGGCTCACAACAACTAGACTAGATTCAGTTCAGACAGAGAGCTAGGCTCACAACAACTAGACTAGATTAAGTTCAGACAGAGAGCTAGGCTCACAACAACTAGACTAGATTCAGTTCAGACAGAGAGCTAGGCTCACAACAACTAGACTAGATTCAGTTCAGACAGAGAGCTAGGCCCACAACAACTAGACTAGATTCAGTTCAGACAGAGAGCTAGGCTCACAACAACTAGACTATATTCAGTTCAGACAGAGAGCTAGGCTCACAACAACTAGACTAGATTCAGTTCAGACAGAGAGCTAGGCTCACAACAACTAGACTAGATTCAGTTCAGACAGAGAGCTAGGCTCACAACAACTAGACTAGATTCAGTTCAGACAGAGCTAGGCTCACAACAACTAGACTAGATTCAGTTCAGACAGAGAGCTAGGCTCACAACAACTAGACTAGATTCAGTTCAGACAGAGAGCTAGGCTCACAACAACTAGACTAGATTCAGTTCAGACAGAGAGCTAGGCTCACAACAACTAGACTAGATTCAGTTCAGACAGAGAGCTAGGCTCACAACAACTAGACTAGATTCAGTTCAGACAGAGCTAGGCTCACAACAACTAGACTAGATTCAGTTCAGACAGAGCTAGTCTCACAACAACTAGACTAGATTCAGTTCAGACAGAGAGCTAGGCTCACAACAACTAGACTAGATTCAGTTCAGACAGAGAGCTAGGCTCACAACAACTAGAAAAGATTCAGTTCAGACAGAGAGCTAGGCTCACAACAACTAGACTAGATTCAGTTCAGACAGAGAGCTAAGCTCACAACAACTAGACTAGATTCAGTTCAGACAGAGAGCTAGGCTCACAACAACTAGACTAGATTCAGTTCAGACAGAGCTAGGCTCACAACAACTAGACTAGATTCAGTTCAGACAGAGAGCTAGGCTCACAACAACTAGACTAGATTCAGTTCAGACAGAGAGCTAGGCTCACAACAACTAGACTAGATTCAGTTCAGACAGAGAGGTAGGCTCACAACAACTAGACTAGATTCAGTTCAGACAGAGAGCTAAGCTCACAACAACTAGACTAGATTCAGTTCAGACAGAGAGCTAGGCTCACAACAACTAGACTAGATTCAGATCAGACAGAGAACTAGGCTCACAACAACTAGACTATATTCAGTTCAGACAGAGAGCTAGGCTCACAACAACTAGACTAGATTCAGTTCAGACAGAGAGCTAAGCTCACAACAACTAGACTAGATTCAGTTCAGACAGAGAGCTAGGCTCACAACAACTAGACCAAATTCAGTTCAGACAGAGAGCTAGGCTCACAACAACTAGACTAGATTCAGTTCAGACAGAGAGCTAAGCTCACAACAACTAGACTAGATTCAGTTCAGACAGAGCTAGGCTCACAACAACTAGACTAGATTCAGTTCAGACAGAGAGCTAGGCTCACAACAACTAGACTAGATTCAGTTCAGACAGAGCTAGGCTCACAACAACTAGACTAGATTCAGTTCAGACAGAGAGCTAGACTCACAACAACTAGACTATATTCAGTTCAGACAGAGAGCTAGGCTCACAACAACTAGACTAGATTCAGTTCAGACAGAGAGCTAGGCTCACAACAACTAGACTAGATTCAGTTCAGACAGAGAGCTAAGCTCACAACAACTAGACTAGATTCAGTTCAGACAGAGAGCTAGGCTCACAACAACTAGACTAGATTCAGTTCAGACAGAGAGCTAGGCTCACAACAACTAGACTAGATTAAGTTCAGACCGAGAGCTAGGCTCACAACAACTAGACTAGATTCAGTTCAGACAGAGCGCTAGGCTCACAACAACTAGACTATATTCAGTTCAGACAGAGAGCTAAGCTCACAACAACTAGACTAGATTCAGTTCAGACAGAGCGCTAGGCTCACAACAACTAGACTAGATTCAGTTCAGACAGAGAGCTAAGCTCACAACAACTAGACTAGATTCAGTTCAGACAGAGCTAGGCTCACAACAACTAGACTAGATTCAGTTCAGACAGAGCTAGTCTCACAACAACTAGACTAGATTCAGTTCAGACAGAGCGCTAGGCTCACAACAACTAGACTAGATTCAGTTCAGACAGAGAGCTAAGCTCACAACAACTAGACTAGATTCAGTTCAGACAGAGCTAGGCTCACAACAACTAGACTAGATTCAGTTCAGACAGAGCTAGTCTCACAACAACTAGACTAGATTCAGTTCAGACAGAGCTAGTCTCACAACAACTAGACTAGATTCAGTTCAGACAGAGAGCTAGGCTCACAACAACTAGACTAGATTAAGTTCAGACCGAGAGCTAGGCTCACAACAACTAGACTAGATTCAGTTCAGACAGAGAGCTAGGCTCACAACAACTAGACTAGATTCAGTTCAGACAGAGCGCTAGGCTCACAACAACTAGACTATATTCAGTTCAGACAGAGAGCTAGGCTCACAACAACTAGACTAGATTCAGTTCAGACAGAGAGCTAGGCTCACAACAACTAGACTAGATTAAGTTCAGACCGAGAGCTAGGCTCACAACAACTAGACTAGATTCAGTTCAGACAGAGCGCTAGGCTCACAACAACTAGACTATATTCAGTTCAGACAGAGAGCTAAGCTCACAACAACTAGACTAGATTCAGTTCAGACAGAGCTAGTCTCACAACAACTAGACTAGATTCAGTTCAGACAGAGAGCTAGGCTCACAACAACTAGACTAGATTCAGTTCAGACAGAGAGCTAGGCTCACAACAACTAGACTAGATTCAGTTCAGACAGAGAGCTAAGCTCACAACAACTAGACTAGATTCAGTTCAGACAGAGCTAGGCTCACAACAACTAGACTAGATTCAGTTCAGACAGAGTGCTAGGCTCACAACAACTAGACTAGATTCAGTTCAGACAGAGCTAGGCTCACAACAACTAGACTAGATTCAGTTCAGACAGAGAGCTAGACTCACAACAATTATACTATATTCAGTTCAGACAGAGAGCTAGGCTCACAACAACTAGACTAGATTCAGTTCAGACAGAGAGCTAGGCTCACAACAACTAGACTAGATTCAGTTCAGACAGAGAGCTAAGCTCACAACAACTAGACTAGATTCAGTTCAGACAGAGAGCTAGGCTCACAACAACTAGACTAGATTCAGTTCAGACAGAGAGCTAGGCTCACAACAACTAGACTAGATTCAGTTCAGACCGAGAGCTAGGCTCACAACAACTAGACTAGATTCAGTTCAGACAGAGCGCTAGGCTCACAACAACTAGACTATATTCAGTTCAGACAGAGAGCTAAGCTCACAACAACTAGACTAGATTCAGTTCAGACAGAGCGCTAGGCTCACAACAACTAGACTAGATTCAGTTCAGACAGAGAGCTAAGCTCACAACAACTAGACTAGATTCAGTTCAGACAGAGCTAGGCTCACAACAACTAGACTAGATTCAGTTCAGACAGAGCTAGTCTCACAACAACTAGACTAGATTCAGTTCAGACAGAGCTAGTCTCACAACAACTAGACTAGATTCAGTTCAGACAGAGCGCTAGGCTCACAACAACTAGACTAGATTCAGTTCAGACAGAGAGCTAAGCTCACAACAACTAGACTAGATTCAGTTCAGACAGAGCTAGGCTCACAACAACTAGACTAGATTCAGTTCAGACAGAGCTAGTCTCACAACAACTAGACTAGATTCAGTTCAGACAGAGCTTTCTCACAACAACTAGACTAGATTCAGTTCAGACAGAGAGCTAGGCTCACAACAACTAGACTAGATTTAGTTCAGACCGAGAGCTAGGCTCACAACAACTAGACTAGATTCAGTTCAGACAGAGAGCTAGGCTCACAACAACTAGACTAGATTCAGTTCAGACAGAGCGCTAGGCTCACAACAACTAGACTATATTCAGTTCAGACAGAGAGCTAGGCTCACAACAACTAGACTAGATTCAGTTCAGACAGAGAGCTAGACTCACAACAACTAGACTAGATTCAGTTCAGACAGAGAGCTAGGCTCACAACAACTAGACTAGATTCAGTTCAGACAGAGAGCTAGGCTCACAACAACTAGACTAGATTCAGTTCAGACAGAGAGCTAAGCTCACAACAACTAGACTAGATTCAGTTCAGACAGTGAGCTAGGCTCACAACAACTAGACTAGATTCAGTTCAGACAGAGAGCTAGGCTCACAACAACTAGACTAGATTAAGTTCAGACAGAGAGCTAAGCTCACAACAACTAGACTATATTCAGTTCAGACAGAGAGCTAGGCTCACAACAACTAGACTAGATTCAGTTCAGACCGAGAGCTAGGCTCACAACAACTAGACTAGATTCAGTTCAGACAGAGAGCTAGGCTCACAACAACTAGACTATATTCAGTTCAGACAGAGAGCTAAGCTCACAACAACTAGACTAGATTCAGTTCAGACAGAGAGCTAAGCTCACAACAACTAGACTAGATTCAGTTCAGACAGAGAGCTAGGCTCACAACAACTAGACTAGATTCAGTTCAGACAGAGCGCTAGGCTCACAACAACTAGACTATATTCAGTTCAGACAGAGAGCTAGGCTCACAACAACTAGACTAGATTCAGTTCAGACAGAGAGCTAGACTCACAACAACTAGACTAGATTCAGTTCAGACAGAGAGCTAAGCTCACAACAACTAGACTAGATTCAGTTCAGACAGAGAGCTAGGCTCACAACAACTAGACTAGATTCAGTTCAGACATAGAGCTAGGCTCACAACAACTAGACTAGATTCAGTTCAGACAGAGAGCTAGGCTCACAACAACTAGACTAGATTCAGTTCAGACAGAGAGCTAAGCTCACAACAACTAGACTAGATTCAGTTCAGACAGCGAGCTAGGCTCACAACAACTAGACTAGATTCAGTTCAGACAGAGAGCTAGGCTCACAACAACTAGACTAGATTAAGTTCAGACAGAGAGCTAAGCTCACAACAACTAGACTATATTCAGTTCAGACAGAGAGCTAGGCTCACAACAACTAGACTAGATTCAGTTCAGACCGAGAGCTAGGCTCACAAAAACTAGACTTGATTCAGTTCAGACAGAGAGCTAGGCTCACAACAACTAGACTATATTCAGTTCAGACAGAGAGCTAAGCTCACAACAACTAGACTAGATTCAGTTCAGACAGAGAGCTAAGCTCACAACAACTAGACTAGATTCAGTTCAGACAGAGAGCTAGGCTCACAACAACTAGACTAGATTCAGTTCAGACAGAGCGCTAGGCTCACAACAACTAGACTATATTCAGTTCAGACAGAGAGCTAGGCTCACAACAACTAGACTAGATTCAGTTCAGACAGAGAGCTAGACTCACAACAACTAGACTAGATTCAGTTCAGACAGAGAGCTAGACTCACAACAACTAGACCAAATTCAGTTCAGACAGAGAGCTAGGCTCACAACAACTAGACTAGATTCAGTTCAGACAGAGAGCTAGGCTCACAACAACTAGACCAGATTCAGTTCAGACAGAGCTAGGCTCACAACAACTAGACTAGATTCAGTTCAGACAGAGAGCTAGGCTCACAATAACTAGACTAGATTCAGTTCAGACAGAGAGCTAGGCTCACAACAACTAGACTAGATTCAGTTCAGACAGAGAGCTAGGCTCACAACAACTAGACTAGATTCAGTTCAGACAGAGAGCTAGGCTCACAACAACTAGACTAGATTCAGTTCAGACAGAGAGCTAAGCTCACAACAACTAGACTAGATTCAGTTCAGACAGAGAGCTAGGCTCACAACAACTAGACTAGATTCAGATCAGACAGAGAGCTAGGCTCACAACAACTAGACTAGATTCAGTTCAGACAGAGAGCTAGGCTCACAACAACTAGACTAGATTCTGTTCAGACAGAACTAGGCTCACAACAACTAGACTAGATTCAGTTCAGACAGAGCTAGGCTCACAACAACTAGACTAGATTCAGTTCAGACAGAGCTAGTCTCACAACAACTAGACTAGATTCAGTTCAGACAGAGAGCTAGGCTCACAACAACTAGACTAGATTCAGTTCAGACAGAGAGCTAGGCTCACAACAACTAGACTAGATTCAGTTCAGACAGAGAGCTAAGCTCACAACAACTAGACTAGATTCAGTTCAGACAGAGCTAGGCTCACAACAACTAGACTAGATTCAGTTCAGACAGAGAGCTAGGCTCACAACAACTAGACTAGATTCAGTTCAGACAGAGCTAGGCTCACAACAACTAGACTAGATTCAGTTCAGACAGAGAGCTAGACTCACAACAATTATACTATATTCAGTTCAGACAGAGAGCTAGGCTCACAACAACTAGACTAGATTCAGTTCAGACAGAGAGCTAGGCTCACAACAACTAGACTAGATTCAGTTCAGACAGAGAGCTAAGCTCACAACAACTAGACTAGATTCAGTTCAGACAGAGAGCTAGGCTCACAACAACTAGACTAGATTCAGTTCAGACAGAGAGCTAGGCTCACAACAACTAGACTAGATTCAGTTCAGACCGAGAGCTAGGCTCACAACAACTAGACTAGATTCAGTTCAGACAGAGCGCTAGGCTCACAACAACTAGACTATATTCAGTTCAGACAGAGAGCTAAGCTCACAACAACTAGACTAGATTCAGTTCAGACAGAGCGCTAGGCTCACAACAACTAGACTAGATTCAGTTCAGACAGAGAGCTAAGCTCACAACAACTAGACTAGATTCAGTTCAGACAGAGCTAGGCTCACAACAACTAGACTAGATTCAGTTCAGACAGAGCTAGTCTCACAACAACTAGACTAGATTCAGTTCAGACAGAGCTAGTCTCACAACAACTAGACTAGATTCAGTTCAGACAGAGCGCTAGGCTCACAACAACTAGACTAGATTCAGTTCAGACAGAGAGCTAAGCTCACAACAACTAGACTAGATTCAGTTCAGACAGAGCTAGGCTCACAACAACTAGACTAGATTCAGTTCAGACAGAGCTAGTCTCACAACAACTAGACTAGATTCAGTTCAGACAGAGCTAGTCTCACAACAACTAGACTAGATTCAGTTCAGACAGAGAGCTAGGCTCACAACAACTAGACTAGATTAAGTTCAGACCGAGAGCTAGGCTCACAACAACTAGACTAGATTCAGTTCAGACAGAGAGCTAGGCTCACAACAACTAGACTAGATTCAGTTCAGACAGAGCGCTAGGCTCACAACAACTAGACTATATTCAGTTCAGACAGAGAGCTAGGCTCACAACAACTAGACTAGATTCAGTTCAGACAGAGAGCTAGACTCACAACAACTAGACTAGATTCAGTTCAGACAGAGAGCTAGGCTCACAACAACTAGACTAGATTCAGTTCAGACAGAGAGCTAGGCTCACAACAACTAGACTAGATTCAGTTCAGACAGAGAGCTAAGCTCACAACAACTAGACTAGATTCAGTTCAGACAGCGAGCTAGGCTCACAACAACTAGACTAGATTCAGTTCAGACAGAGAGCTAGGCTCACAACAACTAGACTAGATTAAGTTCAGACAGAGAGCTAAGCTCACAACAACTAGACTATATTCAGTTCAGACAGAGAGCTAGGCTCACAACAACTAGACTAGATTCAGTTCAGACCGAGAGCTAGGCTCACAACAACTAGACTAGATTCAGTTCAGACAGAGAGCTAGGCTCACAACAACTAGACTATATTCAGTTCAGACAGAGAGCTAAGCTCACAACAACTAGACTAGATTCAGTTCAGACAGAGAGCTAAGCTCACAACAACTAGACTAGATTCAGTTCAGACAGAGAGCTAGGCTCACAACAACTAGACTAGATTCAGTTCAGACAGAGCGCTAGGCTCACAACAACTAGACTAGATTCAGTTCAGACAGAGAGCTAGGCTCACAACAACTAGACTATATTCAGTTCAGACAGAGAGCTAGGCTCACAACAACTAGACTAGATTCAGTTCAGACAGAGAGCTAGGCTCACAACAACTAGACTAGATTCAGTTCAGACAGAGAGCTAGACTCACAACAACTAGACTAGATTCAGTTCAGACAGAGAGCTAAGCTCACAACAACTAGACTAGATTCAGTTCAGACAGAGAGCTAGGCTCACAACAACTAGACTAGATTCAGTTCAGACAGAGAGCTAGGCTCACAACAACTAGACTAGATTCAGTTCAGACAGAGCTAGGCTCACAACAACTAGACTAGATTCAGTTCAGACAGAGCTAGGCTCACAACAACTAGACTAGATTCAGTTCAGACAGAGAGCTAGGCTCACAACAACTAGACTAGATTCAGTTCAGACAGAGAGCTAGGCTCACAACAACTAGACTAGATTCAGTTCAGACAGAGAGCTAAGCTCACAACAACTAGACTAGATTCAGTTCAGACAGAGAGCTAGGCTCACAACAACTAGACCAAATTCAGTTCAGACAGAGAGCTAGGCTCACAACAACTAGACTAGATTCAGTTCAGACAGAGAGCTAGGCTCACAACAACTAGACTAGATTCAGTTCAGACAGAGCTAGGCTCACAACAACTAGACTAGATTCAGTTCAGACAGAGAGCTAGGCTCACAATAACTAGACTAGATTCAGTTCAGACAGAGAGCTAGGCTCACAACAACTAGACTAGATTCAGTTCAGACAGAGAGCTAGGCTCACAACAACTAGACTAGATTCAGTTCAGACAGAGAGCTAGGCTCACAACAACTAGACTAGATTCAGTTCAGACAGAGAGCTAAGCTCACAACAACTAGACTAGATTCAGTTCAGACAGAGAGCTAGGCTCACAACAACTAGACTAGATTCAGATCAGACAGAGAGCTAGGCTCACAACAACTAGACTAGATTCAGTTCAGACAGAGAGCTAGGCTCACAACAACTAGACTAGATTCAGTTCAGACAGAGCTAGGCTCACAACAACTAGACTAGATTCAGTTCAGACAGAGCTAGGCTCACAACAACTAGACTAGATTCAGTTCAGACAGAGAGCTAGGCTCACAACAACTAGACTAGATTCAGTTCAGACAGAGAGCTAGGCTCACAACAACTAGACTAGATTCAGTTCAGACAGAGAGCTAAGCTCACAACAACTAGACTAGATTCAGTTCAGACAGAGCTAGGCTCACAACAACTAGACTAGATTCAGTTCAGACAGAGAGCTAGGCTCACAACAACTAGACTAGATTCAGTTCAGACAGAGCTAGGCTCACAACAACTAGACTAGATTCAGTTCAGACAGAGAGCTAGACTCACAACAATTATACTATATTCAGTTCAGACAGAGAGCTAGGCTCACAACAACTAGACTAGATTCAGTTCAGACAGAGAGCTAGGCTCACAACAACTAGACTAGATTCAGTTCAGACAGAGAGCTAAGCTCACAACAACTAGACTAGATTCAGTTCAGACAGAGAGCTAGGCTCACAACAACTAGACTAGATTCAGTTCAGACAGAGAGCTAGGCTCACAACAACTAGTCTAGATTCAGTTCAGACCGAGATCTAGGCTCACAACAACTAGACTAGATTCAGTTCAGACAGAGCGCTAGGCTCACAACAACTAGACTATATTCAGTTCAGACAGAGAGCTAAGATCACAACAACTAGACTAGATTCAGTTCAGACAGAGTGCTAGGCTCACAACAACTAGACTAGATTCAGTTCAGACAGAGAGCTAAGCTCACAACAACTAGACTAGATTCAGTTCAGACAGAGCTAGGCTCACAACAACTAGACTAGATTCAGTTCAGACAGAGCTAGTCTCACAACAACTAGACTAGATTCAGTTCAGACAGAGCTAGTCTCACAACAACTAGACTAGATTCAGTTCAGACAGAGCGCTAGGCTCACAACAACTAGACTAGATTCAGTTCAGACAGAGAGCTAAGCTCACAACAACTAGACTAGATTCAGTTCAGACAGAGCTAGTCTCACAACAACTAGACTAGATTCAGTTCAGACAGAGAGCTAAGCTCACAACAACTAGACTAGATTCAGTTCAGACAGAGCTAGTCTCACAACAACTAGACTAGATTCAGTTCAGACAGAGAGCTAGGCTCACAACAACTAGACTAGATTAAGTTCAGACCGAGAGCTAGGCTCACAACAACTAGACTAGATTCAGTTCAGACAGAGAGCTAGGCTCACAACAACTAGACTAGATTCAGTTCAGACAGAGCTAGTCTCACAACAACTAGACTAGATTCAGTTCAGACAGAGCTAGGCTCACAACAACTAGACTAGATTCAGTTCAGACAGAGAGCTAGGCTCACAACAACTAGACTATATTCAGTTCAGACAGAGAGCTAAGCTCACAACAACTAGACTAGATTCAGTTCAGACAGAGCTAGTCTCACAACAACTAGACTAGATTCAGTTCAGACCGAGAGCTAAGCTCACAACAACTAGACTAGATTCAGTTCAGACAGAGCGCTAGGCTCACAACAACTAGACTATATTCAGTTCAGACAGAGAGCTAGGCTCACAACAACTAGACTAGATTCAGTTCAGACAGAGCTAGGCTCACAACAACTAGACTAGATTCAGTTCAGACAGAACTAGGCTCACAACAACTAGACTAGATTCAGTTCAGACAGAGAGCTAGGCTCACAACAACTAGACTAGATTCAGTTCAGACAGAGAGCTAGGCTCACAACAACTAGACTAGATTCAGTTCAGACAGAGAGCTAGGCTCACAACAACTAGACTAGATTCAGTTCAGACAGAGCTAGTCTCACAACAACTAGACTAGATTCAGTTCAGACAGAGCTAGGCTCACAACAACTAGACTAGATTCAGTTCAGACAGAGAGCTAGGCTCACAACAACTAGACTAGATTCAGTTCAGACAGAGAGCTAGGCTCACAACAACTAGACTAGATTCAGTTCAGACAGAGAGCTAAGCTCACAACAACTAGACTAGATTCAGTTCAGACAGAGAGCTAGGCTCACAACAACTAGACTAGATTCAGTTCAGACAGAGAGCTAGGCTCACAACAACTAGACTAGATTCAGTTCAGACAGAGAGCTAGGCTCACAACAACTAGACTAGATTCAGTTCAGACAGAGAGCTAAGCTCACAACAACTAGACTAGATTCAGTTCAGACAGAGCTAGGCTCACAACAACTAGACTAGATTCAGTTCAGACAGAGAGCTAGGCTCACAACAACTAGACTAGATTCAGTTCAGACAGAGCTAGGCTCACAACAACTAGACTAGATTCAGTTCAGACAGAGAGCTAGACTCACAACAATTATACTATATTCAGTTCAGACAGAGAGCTAGGCTCACAACAACTAGACTAGATTCAGTTCAGACAGAGAGCTAGGCTCACAACAACTAGACTAGATTCAGTTCAGACAGAGAGCTAAGCTCACAACAACTAGACTAGATTCAGTTCAGACAGAGAGCTAGGCTCACAACAACTAGACTAGATTCAGTTCAGACAGAGAGCTAGGCTCACAACAACTAGTCTAGATTCAGTTCAGACCGAGATCTAGGCTCACAACAACTAGACTAGATTCAGTTCAGACAGAGCGCTAGGCTCACAACAACTAGACTATATTCAGTTCAGACAGAGAGCTAAGCTCACAACAACTAGACTAGATTCAGTTCAGACAGAGTGCTAGGCTCACAACAACTAGACTAGATTCAGTTCAGACAGAGAGCTAGGCTCACAACAACTAGACTAGATTAAGTTCAGACAGAGCGCTAGGCTCACAACAACTAGACTAGATTCAGTTCAGACAGAGAGCTAGACTCACAACAACTAGACTAGATTCAGTTCAGACAGAGAGCTAGGCTCACAACAACTAGACTAGATTCAGTTCAGACAGAGAGCTAAGCTCACAACAACTAGACTAGATTCAGTTCAGACAGAGCTAGGCTCACAACAACTAGACTAGATTCAGTTCAGACAGAGCTAGTCTCACAACAACTAGACTAGATTCAGTTCAGACAGAGCTAGTCTCACAACAACTAGACTAGATTCAGTTCAGACAGAGCGCTAGGCTCACAACAACTAGACTAGATTCAGTTCAGACAGAGAGCTAAGCTCACAACAACTAGACTAGATTCAGTTCAGACAGAGCTAGTCTCACAACAACTAGACTAGATTCAGTTCAGACAGAGAGCTAAGCTCACAACAACTAGACTAGATTCAGTTCAGACAGAGCTAGTCTCACAACAACTAGACTAGATTCAGTTCAGACAGAGAGCTAGGCTCACAACAACTAGACTAGATTAAGTTCAGACCGAGAGCTAGGCTCACAACAACTAGACTAGATTCAGTTCAGACAGAGAGCTAGGCTCACAACAACTAGACTATATTCAGTTCAGACAGAGCTAGTCTCACAACAACTAGACTAGATTCAGTTCAGACAGAGCTAGGCTCACAACAACTAGACTCTTAATACCAGCATTAGAAACTTTTACAAATTAAACTGTTTGTTATTTACCTTTACGAAGAGTCAGCATAAATGTTTTTATCTCACAGATTTACTTGGTATATTTAAGTATTAATAAACAGCTCTGACACTCCCAGTTAACAGAAGCACACACTAACGGACATTTTTGCACGATGCACACATTCTGGGGAGCCCTTGCGCTTATTACAGGGTTGGAGTGAATTCCATTTCAATTCCAGTCAATTCAGAAAGTAAAACAAAGTCCAATTCCAAATGTTCCTCATTGAAAAGCAATGTGCTAGTCTGTGCTAATTTCAGTGTACTTTTTCTATTGACTGGAATTTAAATGGAATTTACCCCATCCCTGTCTCACTGTATACAGAAAGGTGTCCAAGCCTCTCAACTCTAACAGCTGGTTCCTAAACCGTTCATACTACAGCATATATCATGAAGAGTAACTGTCCATTATGATTTAGCAGAATGCCCCGCCGGCCGTAGACATGATACGAGAGCTGAATCAGTTTTAATCTCATCCCTTGTCTATAAGTAGGGATGAACTGTTCTCACTGTTAATAAGAAACATTGTTTTATGGGGGTTGCTAATGCTGAGGATGCGTCCTAAATAAAACCCTATTCACTATATAGTGCACTACTTTTGTCCAGAGCTCTATGGGCCCTATAAAGGGAATAGGGTACTATTTGGGACAGAACCACAGATGAACAGCAACTCCCAAATGTGTGCAACTTCTACCCAGATCCTACAGCAAACACACAGCCTGCTCTATTGCACAAACAATACAGTCAGTGATAAACACACACACAGTGAATGCTCCTTTAGATGGTCCTCCAAAAATAAACACCAAAAATTGAATTATGTGTGTTGTTGAATCAGGATGTGCTGTATATATGCAATCCTGTTGAAGTTATAATATTGCATTCTTTTGGACTCTCAATGAATTGCCTTGGTGATTCTGAGGCCTTAACTAAAGGAGACCGAAGTCTGTTCTATAGGTATCTGTTCTATAGGCAATACATTTACATTTACATTTTACATTTTAGTCATTTAGCAGACGCTCTTATCCAGAGAGACTTTCAATAGTTCAATATAGAGCCTGAATACGTATCTGTTCAATACTTCGCTCAATCATAATAAAATGATGTAGTTCTTCAAGCCAAGTAGAATAATACTTCTCTCATTCATAATAAAATGATGTACTTCTTTAAGCCAAGTAGGATGCTTCTCTGACTTGACGCACATCACAGTTCACTGTATTAATTTAGAGAGTATCAAATCAAATCAAATGTTATTTGCCACATGCGCCTAATACAACAGGTGTAGACATTACCGTGAAATGCTTACTTACAGCCCTTAACCAACAATGCATTTATTTGTTAATAAAAAAGTAAAATAAAACAACAACAACAAAAAAGTGTTGAGAAAAAAAGAGCAGAAGTAAAATAAAATAACAGTAGGGAGGCTATATACAGGGGGTACCGGTGCAGAGTCAATGTGCGGGGGCACCGGCTAGTTGAGGTAGTTGAGGTAATATGTACATGTGGGTAGCGTTAAAGTGACTATGCATAAATAATTAACAGAGTAGGAGCAGCGTAAAAAGATGGGGGTGGGGTGGGGGGGGGGGGGGGGGGGGGGGGCAGTGCAAATAGTCCGGGTAGCCATTTGATTAGCTGTTCAGGAGTCTTATGGCTTGGGGGTAGAAGCTGTTGAGAAGCCTTTTGAACCTAGACTTAGCGTTCCGGTACCGCTTGCCATGTGTTAGCAGAGAGAACAGTCTATGACTAGGGTGGCTGGAGTCTTTGACAATTTTGAGGGCCTTCCTCTGACACCGCCTGGTATATAGGTCCTGGATGGCAGGTAGCTTGGCCCCAATGATGTACTGGGCCGTACGCACTACCCTCTGTAGTGCCTTGCGGTCGGAGGCCGAGCAGTTGCCATACCAGGTGGTGATGCAACCAGTCAGGATGCTCTCGATGGTGCAGCTGTAGAACCTTTTGAGGATCTGAGGACCCATGCCAAATCTTTTCAGTCTCCTGAGGGGGAATAGGCTTTGTCGTGCCCTCTTCACGACTGTCTTGTTGTGTTTGGCCCATGATAGTTCGTTGGTGATGTGGACACCAAGGAACTTGAAGCTCTCAACCTGTTCCACTACAGCCCCGTCGATGAGAATGGGGCTGTGTCCTCTTGCGTGCTCAGTCCTCTTTTTTTCCTGTAGTCCACAATCATCTCCTTTGTCTTGGTCACGTTGAGGGAGAGGTTGTTATCCTGGCACCACACGGCCAGGTCTCTGACCTCCTCCCTATAGGCTGTCTCATCGTTGTCGGTGATCAGGCCTACCACTGTTGTGTCGTCGGCAAACTTAATGATGGAGTTGGAGTCATGCCTGGCCATGCAGTCATGGGTGAACAGGGAGTACAGGAGGGGACTGAGCACGCACCCCTGAGGGGCCCCCGTGTTGAGGATCAGCGTGGCAGATATGTTGTTACCTACCCTTACCACCTGGGGGCGGCCCGTCAGGAAGTCCAGGATCCAGTTGCAGAGGGAGGTGTTTAGTCCCAGGATCCTTAGCTTATTGATGAGCTTTGAAGGCACTATGATGTTGAACGCTGAGCTGTAGTCAATGAATAGCATTCTCACATAGGTGTTCCTCTTGTCCAGGTGGGAAAGGGCAGTGTGGAGTGCAATAGAGATTGCATCATCTGTGGATCTGTTGGGGCAGTATGCAAATTGGAGTGGGTCTAGGGTTTCTGGGATAATGGTGTTGATGTGAGCCATGACCAGCCTTTCAAAGCACTTCATGGCTACAGACGTCAGTGCTACGGGTCAGTAGTCATTTAGGCAGGTTATCTTAGTGTCCTTGGGCACGGCGACTATGGTGGTCTGCTTGAAACATGTTGGTATTACAGACTCAGTCAGGGACATGTTGAAAATGTCGGTGAAGACACTTGCCAGTTGGTCAGCACATGCTCGGAGTACACGTCCTGGTAATCCGTCTGGCCCTGCGGCCTTGTGAATGTTGACCAGCTTAAAAGTCTTACTCACATCGGCTACGGAGAGCGTGATCACATAGTCATCCGGAACAGCTGGTGCTCTCATGCATGCTTCAGTGTTGCTTGCCTCGAAGCGAGCATAGAAGTTATTTAGCTCGTCTGGTAGGCTTGTGTCACTGGGCAGCTCGCGGCTGTGCTTCCCTTTGTAGTCTGTAATAGTTTTCAAGCCCTGCCACATCCGATGAGCGTCAGAGCCGGTGTAGTACGATTAAATCTTAATCCTGTATTGACTCTTTGCCTGTTTGATGGTTCGTCGGAGGGCATAGCAGGATTTCTTATAAGCATCCGGGTTAGAGTCCCGCTCCTTGAAAGCGGCAGCTCTACCTTTTAGCTCAGTGCAGATGTTGCCTGTAATCCATGGCTTCTGGTTGGGGTATGTACGTACGGTCACTGTGGGGATGACATCATCGATGCACTTATTGATGAAGCCAGTGACTGATGTGGTGTACTCCTCAATGCTATCGGAAGAATCCCGGAACATGTTCCAGTCTGTGCTAGCAAAACAGTCCTGTAGTTTAGCATCTGCGTCATCTGACCACTTTTTTATTAACCGAGTCACTGGTGCTTCCTGCTTTAGTTTTTGCTTATAAGCAGGAATCAGGAGGATAGAGTTATGGTCAGATTTGCCAAATGGAGGGTGAGAGAGAGCTTTGTATGTGTCTCTGTGTGTGGAGTAAAGGTGGTCTAGAGTATTTTTTCCTCTGGTTGCACATTTAACATGCTGGTAGAAATTAGGTAGAACGGATTTAAGTTTCCCTGCATTAAAGTCCCCGGCCACTAGGAGCGCTGCCTCTGGATGAGCGTTTTCCTGTTTAGTTATGGCCTTATACAGCTCATTGAGTGCAATCTTAATGCCAGCATCGGTTTGTGGTGGTAAATAGACGGCTATGAAAAATATAGATGAAAACTCTCTTGGTAAATAGTGTGGTCTACAGCTTATCATAAGGTACTCTACCTCAGGCGAGCAAAACCTTAGTATTTGATTTTGTGCACCAGCTGTTGTTTACAAATATACACAGACCGCCACCCCTTGTCTTACCGGAGTCAGCCGTTCTATCCTGCCGATGTAGCGTATAGCCCGCTAGCTGTATGTTGTCCATGTCGTCGTTCAGCCACGACTCTGTGAAACATAAGATATTACCGTTTTTATACAGTAATTCACATTACAGTTCACTGTATTAATTTAGAGCGAATACAGTAATTCAGTTCCATAAACAAGGTTAACAGATAGTCTTACAGTGTAATCATATAGAATTGATGTAAAGGATCTCTGAATAATTATTTATGGAAAATAAATCAAAAAGAAGCAGAAAGAGAGGAAATGCAAGTTGCAACCTCTTTCGGTGATCGGGGGAAAACATCTCTGGCATTTTCTCGTAAAATGAACTGGTTCAGCATTCGTTGGCTGGAGGCCACGGTGGTACAAACCTGTAGAGGGTTCATTTAGTTAGACTTGTTAGTCCTTTGTGTATTATTTTTGTTGACCAATAAGTAAATAATAGTTTTCTGAACTGCAGTGGTGTAAAGTACTTCAGTAAAAATACTTTAAAATACTACTTAAGTCGTTTTCTGCGGTTATCTGTACATTACTATTTATATTTTTGACAACTTTTATTTTTACTTCACTACATTTCTAAAGAAAAATATGTACTTTTTACTCCCATATATTTTTCCTGACACCCAAAAGTACACGTTACATTTAAGATTGCTCAGGCAGGACAGCAATATGGTCCAATTCACACACTTATCAAGAGAAGGTGTTGTCATCCGATCTGGTGGACTCACTAAACACACATATTGCGTTTGTAAATTATGTCTGAGTGTTGGAGTGTGCCCCTGGCTATCCGTAAAATCTGGTTTGCTTAATACAAGGAATTTGATTTATAGCATTTACTTTTACTTTTTTACTTTTACTCAAGTATGACAATTTAGTACTTTTTCCACCATTGTACTTAAGTATATTTAAAACCAGATACTTTTAGACTTTTACTCAAGTAGTATTTTACTGGGTGATTTTCACTTTTACTTTAGTGATTTTCTATTAAGGTATCTTTACTTTGACTCAAGTAGGACATTGAAGTAGCTTTTCCTGCTGAACTGTAAACACACTATTATGTTTTTTTAGGTGTTCTGATTTTAAACAGAAACAAAGAAGATTCACATCGGTATGCAATGGTTTTTGGTTTTGTATAATCAATTGCATTGACACTTTACCAATGAAGATATGCAGACGTTTTACTATTAAGGGGATACTATTTAAACTGTACAGATTCGACCATACATGTTGTTCTTCGTGCTGTAGGTCTTTGTGTCATTACATGTCAGTAGAGGTTTACCCATTGGCATCAATTCATTCGTTTATGTGGTATATATCTTTAGTTCTAGATGAGGCGGCAGGTAGCTTAGTGGGTAAGAGCGTTGTGCCCAGTAACCGAAAGGTCGCTGGTTCTAATCCCCGAGCCGACTAGGTGAAAAATCTGTCGATGTGCCCTTTGAGCAAGGCACTTAACCCTAATTGCTCCTGTAAGTCGCTCTGGATAAGAGCGTCTGCTAAATGACTAAAAATGTAAATGAATTGTAGATGGGATAAGAAGGGCGCATGATATTCCAGATTTACTCTGAATGAGTGTTTGGGACATGTGGTGGAGCTGTTTTGAAGTCTACTGTACCGTAGGATTATCATTTTGGGGCCTATGTTTCTTTACAAATTACTTAATTAAAATGCACTTGAAGAAAAGTGTAATTACTAATTCCCCTCTAATAACTCCCTTTACCATGATGTGAGAAAAGCCAAACAAAACATTATTTCCATTAATATTATTATTATCTTGTGAAATCCTCCATGCTGAAGGATGTACCATCATCACAACACTAGGGCCTAACAATGGTAGAGAGGGGGTCTGAACCCATGCTGAAGGATGTACCATCATCACGACACTAGGCCCTAACAATGGTAGAGAGGGGGTCTGAACCCATGCTGAAGGATGTACCATCACAACACTAGGCCCTAACAATGGTAGAGAGGGGATCTGAACCCATGCTGAAGTTTGTACCATCACAACACTAGGGCCTAACAATGGTAGAGAGGGGATCTGAACCCATGCTGAAGGATGTACCATCATCACAACACTAGGGCCTAACAATGGTAGAGAGGGGATCTGAACCCATGCTGAATGATGTACCATCATCACAACACTAGGGCCTAACAATGGTAGAGAGGGGGTCTGAACCCATGCTGAAGTTTTTACCATCACAACACTAGGGCCTAACAATGGTAGAGAGGGGATCTGAACCCATGCTGAATGATGTACCATCATCACAACACTAGGGCCTAACAATGGTAGAGAGGGGGTCTGAACCCATGCTGAAGTTTTTACCATCACAACACTAGGGCCTAACAATGGTAGAGAGGGGGTCTGAACCCATGATGAAGGATGTGCCATCATCACAAGACTAGGCCCTAACAATGGTAGAGAGGGGGTCTGAACCCATGCTGAAGTTTGTACCATCACAACACTAGGGCCTAACAATGGTAGAGAGGGGTCTGAACCCATGCTGAAGTTTGTACCATCACAACACTAGGGCCTAACAATGGTAGAGAGGGGTCTGAACCCATGCTGAAGGATGTGCCATCATCACAAGACTAGGGCCTAACAATGGTAGAGAGGGGGTCTGAACCCATGCTGAAGGATGTACCATCATCACAACACTAGGCCCTAACAATGGTAGAGAGGGGGTCTGAACCCATGCTGAAGGATGTATCATCACAACACTAGGGCCTAACAATGGTAGAGAGGGGATCTGAACCCATGCTGAAGGATGTACCATCACAACACTAGGGCCTAACAATGGTAGAGAGGGGATCTGAACCCATGCTGAAGGATGTACCATCACAACACTAGGGCCTAACAATGGTAGAGAGGGGATCTGAACCCATGATGAAGGATGTACCATCACAACACTAGGGCCTAACAATGGAAGAGAGGGGATCTGAACCCATGATGAAGGATGTACCATCACATCAGTAATAGTGTTTTAGTCCTCATTGGAGTGTTGTCACACACGTCGTTTCAATACATTTTTAATTGAATATGATATCAAGGAGTTAACAGATGTCTCGATCAGGTTGATTGATATACTGGTAGCTTCATTGTGTCCCGTCCCTTTGCCTGTCAAAGCTTTGCTATTTTTTACATTTAAACAATGATTGATATAAACAAGGATATGAGGTGAAAGAAGCAGCTTCAGGGGATATAAGTGTTTGTCACATTAGTGTTTTGTGCATTCTTCCATTCCATTGTATTTGTGTTGTCTACAACTGTCACAGTCTTTTTGCAAAGTGCCTTTGCCTACAATCCATGCCTGAAGCACAGTGTAGCTTGTACTGTGTCACTGTTGTCTGTTTTAATGTCCCATCAAAAATAACATAACTCTCATTTTCTGTGTCCCAAATGGCACCCTATTCCCTATATAGTGCACTTCTTTTGACCAGAGCTCTATGGGCCCTAGTCAAAAGCAGTGTACGATACAGGGGATAAGGGTGCCATTTGGGACGTCAAGGAGAGTAAAATCATACCTTTCAATGTCTAACAGGTATTATTTAACACTCTGAAATATCCTATGATGTCATTACTGGTGATATGTGATACAGGCAGAGGAGGCTGGTGATGGGAGGATGGCTCATAGTAATGGCTGGAATGGAGTAAAATGGAATGGCATCAAACACGTGTTGTATGTGTTTGATACCGATCCATTGATTCCGTTCCAGCCATTACTATGAGCCGTCGTCCTCTGGTTTATAGTGACACTGGATACATACTTGATCAACACAGAAACTCTGAATAGCCAATGATAAGATGTAAGTCATTTATATAATGTAACCCAATGAACATGATGTGACCCTCTGCAGCTAAAGTTAGCTTATTGGCAGCACACATAGGACCTTTGGCAGGAACATGTTGTCATGTTTACTTCCCTTCCTTCAATAAAAGCTTTGCAACAGCCTCATGATGTGCCTATTTGTGTGTGTGTGTGTGAGTGTGTGTGTGTGTGTGTGTGTGTGTGTGTGTGTGTGTGTGTGTGTGTGTGTGTGTGTGTGTGTGTGTGTGTGTGTGTGTGTGTGTGTGTGCGTGTGTGTGTGGACTGACTTCAATTTGAAAACATCTGTTGCACTGCCTGTTACATGGAATTTTTGGATTAGGTTTTGCTCATAACAGTTCAAGAATGTAGCTGGAACCCATTAATATATACAGTGAGGGGGAAAAAAGTATTTGATCCCCTGCTGATTTTGTACGTTTGCCCACTGACAAAGACATGATCAGTCTATAATTTTAATGGTAGGTTTATTTGAACAGTAAGAGACAGAATAACAACAACAAAATCCAGAAAAACGCATGTCAAAAATGTTTTAAATTGATTTGCATTTTAATGAGGGAAATAAGTATTTGACCCCCTCTCAATCAGAAAGATTTCTGGCTCCAAGGTTTCTTTTATACAGGTAACGAGCTGAGATTAGGAGCACACTCTTAAAGGGAGTGCTCCTAATCTCAGTTTGTTACCTGTATAAAAGACACCTGTCCACAGAAGCAATCAATCAATCAGATACCAAACTCTCCACCATGGCCAAGACCAAAGAGCTCTCCAAGGATGTCAGGGACAAGATTGTAGACCTACACAAGGCTGGAATGGGCTACAAGACCATCGCCAAGCAGCTTCTTGAGAAGGTGACAACAGTTGGTGCGATTATTCGCAAATGGTAGAAACTTTTTTCCCTCACTGTAGGTTACCATTAATATATAGGTTAGCATTAATATATATTACCATTAATATATAGGTTAGCATTAATATATAGGTTAGCATTAATATATATTACCATTAATATATAGATTACCATTAATATATAGGTTAGCATTAATATATATTACCATTAATTTATAGGTTAGCATTAATATATAGGTTAGCATTAATATATATTACCATTAATATATAGGTTAGCATTAATATATAGGTTAGCATTAATATATAGGCTAGCATTCATATATATTACCATTCATATATATGTTAGCATTAATATATAGGTTAGCATTAATATATATGTTACCATTAATATATAGGTTAGCATTAATATATATTACCATTAATATATATGTTACCATTAATATATAGGTTACCATTAATATATAGGTTAGCATTAATATATAGGTTACCATTAATATATAGGTTACCATTAATATCTAGGTTAGCCAGCTTTGGTGAAATATGTCAAAAGGAACCTTATTCCCTATATAGTGCATTACCTTTGACTAGAACCCTACGGGCCCTTGTCAACAGTAGGACAGTATTACGGAATAGGGTGCCACTAGAACCCTACGGGCCCTTGTCAACAGTAGGACAGTATTACGGAATAGGGTGCCACTAGAACCCTACGGGCCCTTGTCAACAGTAGGACAGTATTACGGAATAGGGTGCCACTAGAACCCTACGGGCCCTTGTCAACAGTAGGACAGTTTTACGGAATAGGGTGCCACTAGAACCCTACGGGCCCTTGTCAACAGTAGGACAGTATTACGGAATAGGGTGCCACTAGAACCCTACGGGCCCTTGTCAACAGTAGGACAGTATTACGGAATAGGGTGCCATTTCGGACTCAGGCGTACTGTATATATTAGCGTATCGCTATAAGACTCACAAATGGGCCCCCGAAACATCTGTCATTGACTACGTTGGCCTTCAGCTGATTGCCGAGGTAATGCGTTTCTCTCTGGATGCTTCCCAAATGGTACTCTATTCCCTTTATAGTGCACTACTTTTGACCAAGACCCTATGGGTTTCTAGTCATATTGGGTGCACACAGTCTGGGACACAGTCTGATTTCACCCTCTCTGCCCTGTACCTGACCTGACAAGCTCCTCCCTCTCTGCCCTGTACCTGACCTGACAAGCTCCTCCCTCTCTGCCCTGTACCTGACCTGACAAGCTCCTCCCTCTCTGCCCTGTACCTGACCTGACAAGCTCCTCCCTCTCTGTCCTGTACCTGACCTGACAAGCTCCTCCCTCTCTGCCCTGTACCTGACCTGACAAGCTCCTCCCTCTCTGTCCTGTGCCTGACCTCACAAGCTCCTCCCTCTCTGCCCTGTACCTAACCTGACAAGCTCCTCCCTCTAAGCCCTGTACCTAACCTGACAAGCTCCTCCCTCTCTGTCCTGTACCTAACCTAACAAGCTCCTCCCTCTCTGTCCTGCACTTAACCTGACAAGCTCCTCCCTCTCTGCCCTGTACCTAACCTGACAAGCTCCTCCCTCTCTGTCCTGTACCTAACCTGACAAGCTCCTCCCTCTCTGTCCTACACTTAACCTGACAAGTTCCTCCCTCTCTGCCCTGTACCTAACCTGACAAGCTCCTCCCTCTCTGTCCTGTACCTAACCTGACAAGCTCCTCCCTCTCTGTCCTACACTTAACCTGACAAGCTCCTCCCTCTCTGCCCTGTACCTAACATGACAAGCTCACAATGGCCTCCTCCTGAGCAGGTTACCTGCCTTTAAAATAGTCTCAGTCGGTATTAGATAGAACGTCGCGGCCCCGCCTGCCTTTGGGGAAAACAACCTGTGGTTATCTAGGTTACTCCATTGGCTCACAGAAAAAACGTGTCTTCTTTCAAACGCAATGTTCTTGTTGTCTGCTTGTTTTATTCATTACAAAAGTACAACATGTCTAAAGATGACTTGTCAACATCGCCTGCTCCCGAGCGTTCTCACTGCTTAGAAACACATAATATTGTAGGGCTTCCCTCATGCCCCGTTTCATGACGGCGCTAGCAGCCACATGAGTGAGCGCTAGCTAGCTAGCTACCGGAACATTAAGCTAGCCAGGACCAACAACACAAACAAACAGACTATACAGCTACAAGTAGTGAGTGGAGTTACAAACAGACTATACAGCTACAAGTAGTGAGTGGAGTTACAAACAGACTATACAGCTACAAGTAGTGAGTGGAGTTACAAACAGACTATACAGCTACAAGTAGTGAGTGGAGTTACAAACAGACTATACAGCTACAAGTAGTGAGTGGAGTTACAAACAGACTATACAGCTACAAGTAGTGAGTGGGGTTACAAACAGACTATACAGCTACAAGTAGTGAGTGGAGTTACAAACAGACTATACAGCTACAAGTAGTGAGTGGAGTTACAAACAGACTATACAGCTACAAGTAGTGAGTGGAGTTACAAACAGACTATACAGCTACAAGTAGTGAGTGGAGTTACAAACAGACTATACAGCTACAAGTAGTGAGTGGAGTTACAAACAGACTATACAGCTACAAGTAGTGAGTGGAGTTACAAACAGACTATACAGCTACAAGTAGTGAGTGGAGTTACAAACAGACTATACAGCTACAAGTAGTGAGTGGAGTTACAAACAGACTGTACTAAACAAGTTAAATGTTTTACCTGTGATGAAATGTTTCCACACACGTACCAGTGCCTTCAGAAAGTATTCAGACCCCTTCACTTTAACCACAGTTTGTTACATAACAGCCTTATTCTAAAATTGATTAAATAAAATAAATATCCTCAGCAATCTACAAAAAATACCCTATAATGACAAAGTGAACACAGGTTTTTAGAATTTTTTGTAAATGTATTAAAAATAAAAAACAGAAATACCTTATTTACATAAGTATTCAGACCCTTTGCTATGAGACTCGATATTGAGCTCAGGTGCATCCTGTTTCCATTGATCATCCTTGAGATGTTTCTACAACTTGATTGGAGTCCACCTGTGGTAAATTCAATTGATTGGAAATTATTTGGAAAGGCACACACCTGTCTATATAAGGTCCCACAGTTGACAGTGCATGTCAGAGCAAAAATCATGCCATGAGGTCGAAGGAATTGTCCGTAGAGCTCAGAGACAGGACTGTGTCGAGGCACAGATCTGGGGAAGGGTACCAAAACATTTCTGCAGCATTGAAGGTCCCCAAGAACACAGTGGCCTCCATCATTCTTAAATGGAAGAAGTTTGGAACCACCAAGACTCTTCCTAGAGCTGGCCGCCCGGCCAAACTGAGCAATCGGGGGAGAAGGGCCTTGGTCAGGGAGGTGACCAAGAACCCGATGGTCACTCTGACAGAGCTCTAGAGTTCCTCTGTGGAGATGGAAGAACCTTCCAGAAGGACAACCATCTCTGCGCCTTTATGTAGAGTGGCCAGACGGAAGCCACTCCTCAGTAAAAAGCACATGACAGCCCGCTTGGAATTTGCCAAAAGGCACCTAATGACTCTCAGACTATGAGAAACAAGATTCTCTGGTCTGATAAAACCAAGATTGAACTCTTTGGCCTGAATGCCAAGCGTCACATCTGGAGGAAACCTAGCACCATCCCTATGGTGAAGCATGGTGGTGGCAGCATCATGCTGTGGGGATGCTTTTCAGCTGCAGGGACTGGGAGACTAGTCAGGATCAAGGCAAAGATGTACGGAGCAAAGTACAGAGAAATCCCTGATGAAAACCTGCTCCAGAGCACTCAGGACCTCAGATTGGGGCGAAGGTTCACCTTCCAACAGGACAACAACCCGAAGCACACAGCCAAGACAACGCAGGAGTGGCTTCGGGACAAGTCTCTGAATGTCCTTGAGTGGCCCAGCCAGAGCCCGGACTTGAATCCGATCAAACATCTCTGGAGAGACCTGAAAATAGCTGTGCAGCAACGCTCCCCATCCAACCTGACAGAGCTTGAGAGGATCTGCAGAGAAGAATGGGAGAAACTCCCCAAATACAGGTGTGCCAAGCTTATAGCGTCATACCCAAGAAGACTCAAGGCTTTAAACGCTGCCAAAGGTGCTTCAACAAAGTACTGATTAAAGGGTCTAAATTAGCAAACATTTTTAAAAACCTGTTTTTGCTTTGTCATTATGGGGTATTGCGTGTAGATTGATGAGGGGAAAATGTTTTGGGATTAATTTTAGAATAAGGCTGTAACGTAACAAAATGTGGAAAAGGGGGTCTGAATACTTTAAGCACTGTAGCTATGTGTAGCCTACTTGGACACCTGGTCTCCACATATCTTCCAAATAGCCTGAAGCCACAGGTCTCTTCTCACAGCCTTGGGAGAATGGCACCAGAGGAGATGGCTATCGCTTTTACGGGCTCCTAACCAATTGTGCTATTGTGTGTGTTTTTTATTTCAGCCAAAAGGCTTCTTAACAGCTTCTACCCCCAAGCCATGGCTACCCGGACTATTTGCATTGCCCCCCCACCCCTCTTTTACGCTGCTGCTACTCTCTGTTTATTATCTATGCATAGTCACTTTAACTCTACCCACATGTACATATTACCTCAATTACCTCGACTAACCTGTACCCCCACACATTGACTCTGTACCGGTACCCCCTGTATATAGCCTCTCTACTGTTATTTCCCATTGACTCTGTACCGGTACCCCCTGTATATAGCCTCCCTACTGTTATTTCCCATTGACTCTGTACCGGTACCCCCTGTATATAGCCTCCCTACTGTTATTTCCCATTGACTCTGTACCGGTATCCCCTGTATATAGCCTCCCTACTGTTATTACACATTGACTCTGTACCGGTACCCCCTGTATATAGCCTCCCTACTGTTATTTCCCATTGACTCTGTACCGGTACCCCCTGTATATAGCCTCCCTACTGTTATTTCCCATTGACTCTGTACCGGTATCCCCTGTATATAGCCTCCCTACTGTTATTACACATTGACTCGGTACCGGTACCCCCTGTATATAGCCTCCCTACTGTTATTTCACATTGACTCTGTACCGGTACCCCCTGTATATAGCCTCCCTACTGTTATTTCACATTGACTCTGTACCGGTACCCCCTGTATATAGCCTCCCTACTGTTATTTCACATTGACTCTGTACCGGTACCCCCAGTATATAGCCTCCCTACTGTTATTTCCCATTGACTCTGTACCGGTACCCCCTGTATATAGCCTCTCTACTGTTATTACACATTGACTCGGTACCGGTACCCCCTGTATATAGCCTCCCTACTGTTATTACACATTGACTCTGTACTGGTACCCCCTGTATATAGCCTCCCTACTGTTATTTCCCATTGACTCTGTACCGGTACCCCCTGTATATATCCTCCCTACTGTTATTTCACATTGACTCTGTACCGGTACCCCCTGTATATAGCCTCCCTACTGTTATTTCCCATTGACTCTGTACCGGTACCCCTTGTATATATCCTCCCTACTGTCATTTCACATTGACTCTGTACCGGTACCCCCTGTATATAGCCTCCCTACTGTTATTTCCCATTGACTCTGTACCGGTACCCCCTGTATATAGCCTCCCTACTGTTATTACACATTGACTCGGTACCGGTACCCCCTGTATATAGCCTCCCTACTGTTATTTCACATTGACTCTGTACCGGTACCCCCTGTATATAGCCTCCCTACTGTTATTTCACATTGACTCTGTACCGGTACCCCCTGTATATAGCCTCCCTACTGTCATTTCACATTGATTCTGTACCGGTACCCCTTGTATATATCCTCCCTACTGTCATTTCACATTGACTCTGTACCGGCACCCCCTGTATATAGCCTCCCTACTGGGGGGGGTCAATAGAATGTTTGTTTTCCCCAATTTCTAAGCGTGGTCGAAGGGAATTCATTATTACGTGAATAAGGAAGTGAATAGTAGGAACTTGAAGCCTCTTGAAGTTCTGAGGAGACGTTTAAAAGCTCTTTAGTGTCAACAGCTGCCTGGTGTTTTGCCTCGTGCATACTGTGTTCACTCCATAGACACTTTTAACTCAAATCTGACATTTTATTGGTCATGTGACTATTACAACAGGTGTAGACCTTACTGGGAAATGCTTACGGGCCCTTCCCTAACTATGCAGAGTTAAAAAGTAAGAACAATTAGCTAGATAAAAAAAAAAAAGGACAATAACAGCGAGGCCATATACAAGGAGTATCACCACCCAGTCAATGTGGGAGAAGAGGGGAGAGGAGAGAGAGAGGTGAGGGGAGAAAAGGGGAGAGGAGAGAGAGAGGTGAGGGGAGAAAAGGGGAGAGGAGAGAGAGAGGTGAGGGGAGAAGAGGGGAGAGGAGAGAGAGAGGTGAGGGGAGAAAAGGGGAGAGGAGAGAGAGAGGTGAGGGGAGAAAAGGGGAGAGGAGAGAGAGAGAGGGGAGAGGAGAGAGAGAGGTGAGAGAGAGAGGGGAGAGGAGAGAGAGAGGTGAGAGAGAGAGGTGAGAGAGAGGGGAGAGGAGAGAGAGAGGTGAGAGAGAGGTGAGGGGTGAGGAGAGAGAGAGGGGAGAGGAGAGAGAGAGAGGGGAGAGGAGAGAGAGAGGTGAGAGAGAGAGGGGAGAGGAGAGAGAGAGGTGAGAGAGAGAGAGAGGTGAGAGAGAGGGGAGAGGAGAGAGAGAGGTGAGAGAGAGGTGAGGGGTGAGGAGAGAGAGAGAGGTGAGGGGAGAAAAGGGGAGAGGAGAGAGAGAGGTGAGGGGAGAAAAGGGGAGAGGAGAGAGAGAGGTGAGGGGAGAAGAGGGGAGAGGAGAGAGAGAGGTGAGGGGAGAAGAGGGGAGAGGAGAGAGAGAGGTGAGGGGAGAAAAGGGGAGAGGAGAGAGAGAGGTGAGGGGAGAAGAGGGGAGAGGAGAGAGAGAGAGGTGAGGGGAGAAGAGGGGAGAGGAGAGAGAGAGGTGAGGGGAGAAAAGGGGAGAGGAGAGAGAGAGGTGAGGTGAGAAAAGGGGAGAGGAGAGAGAGAGGTGAGAGAGAGGGTCCCAGGTAGTTGAGGTAATAACCAGGCCATATACAAGGAGTATCACCACCCAGTCAATGTAGGAGAAGAGGGGAGAGGAGAGAGAGAGGTGAGGGGAGAAAAGGGGAGAGGAGAGAGAGAGAGGTGAGGGGAGAAAAGGGGAGAGGAGAGAGAGAGAGGTGAGGGGAGAAGAGGGGAGAGGAGAGAGAGAGAGGGGAGAGGAGAGAGGGAGGTGAGGGGAGAAAAGGGGAGAGGAGAGAGAGAGGTGAGGGGAGAAAAGGGGAGAGGAGAGAGAGAGAGGTGAGAGAGAGGGTCCCAGGTAGTTGAGGTAATAACCAGGCCATATACAAGGAGTATCACCACCCAGTCAATGTAGGAGAAGAGGGGAGAGGAGAGAGAGAGGTGAGGGGAGAAAAGGGGAGAGGAGAGAGAGAGGTGAGGGGAGAAAAGGGGAGAGGAGAGAGAGAGAGGTGAGAGAGAGGGTCCCAGGTAGTTGAGGTAATAACCAGGCCATATACAAGGAGTATCACCACCCAGTCAATGTAGGAGAAGAGGGGAGAGGAGAGAGAGAGGTGAGAGAGAGGGGAGGGGAGAAGAGGGGAGAGGAGAGAGAGAGGTGAGGGGAGAAAAGGGGAGAGGAGAGAGAGAGAGGTGAGGGGAGAAAAGGGGAGAGGAGAGAGAGAGAGGTGAGGGGAGAAGAGGGGAGAGGAGAGAGAGAGGTGAGGGGAGAAAAGGGGAGAGGAGAGAGAGAGGTGAGGGGAGAAAAGGGGAGAGGAGAGAGAGAGAGGTGAGAGAGAGGGTCCCAGTTAGTTGAGGTAATAAAGTATGTACAGGTAGGTGTAAAAGAAACTGGGCAATCAGGATAGATAATAAACAGAGGAGCAGCAGCGTATGGGAAGAGTGTGTCTGTGTGTGAGTGTGTGTGTTTGTGTGGCATCAATATGCGTTTGTATGTGTTTTTGTGTGTGAGCGTGTGTGTGTGTGTGTGTGTGTGTGTGTGTGTGTGTGTGTGTGTGTGTGTGTGTGTGTGTTTGTGTTGGAGTGTCAGTGTAGTATGTGTGAGTGTGTGGGTGGAGTCCAGTGAGTGTACATAGAGCCAATGCAAGAGAGTCAGCGCAAAAAATATATAAAAAGGGGGTCAATGCAAATTGTCCGGGTAGCCGTTAGCTTAACTGTTCAGCAGTTTTATGGCTTGGGGGTAGAAGCTGTTCAGGAGCATTTTGGTCCCAGATTTGGTGCATCGGTACCGCTTGCCGTGCGGTAGCAGAGAGAACAGTCTATGACTTGGGTTGCTGGAGTCGGACAATTTTTAGGGCTTTCCTCTGACACCGCTTGGTATAGAGGTCCTGGAATGGCAGGAAGCTTGGCCCCAGTGATGTACTGGGCCGTACGCACTACCCTCTGTAGTGCCTTGTGGCCGGAGGCCGAGCAGTTGCCATACCAGGCGGTGATGCAGCCAGTCAAGATGCTCTCGATGGTGCAGCTGTAGAACTTTTAGAGGATCTGAGGACCCATGCCAAATCTTTTCAGCCTCCTGAGGGGGAAGAGGTGTTGTCGTGCCCTCTTCAAGACTGTGTTGGTGTGTTTTGGACCATGATAGATCCTTAGTAATGTGGACACCGAGGAACTTGAAGCTCTCTACCCGCTCGAACTGCCTGTTTTGCCCCCGGTTTCCTCTAATAGCCTCCTGCAATGCCAGGGTTGTGGGTTCGTTTCCCACGGGGGGCCAGTATGAAAAATGTATGCACTCACTAACTGTAAGTCGTTCTGGATAAGAGCGTCTGCTAAATTACTAAAATGTAAATGTAATATATGCTGTGACCCCCCCCCCACGTCTCCTCAGGAGGATCAGAATCACCTGGTTCTTTGAAATCTTCTGCTCTACTTGCAGTATATTCACTGTGCATCTGGGACAGGCTCATTTCAAGAGTTACTGAGGCTCTCTCTCTCTCTCTTGCTGTTTCTGCACTCAACTATGAAGTATGCTTATTGCTGGATTTAGCTTGATGGAGTTGTTAAAATAATTTAGGGGCCTCCTGAAAGTCCTTTTCACTGTCGCCTTCCCAGACCCGCTTGATTTAATCCTTTCAATTTGTCGTCTTCACTTGTGCTCTGCAACTCAACAGTAAGTCATTGAGTTTTAACTTCCACAGATTGCTAAATTGAAACAGCAATCCGAAATGTAAGAGATAGGAGAAAGTGATCCCAAAGGATAAAACTTACATTTGCACATGTATATTTCATTGGAGGAATTAAGGAGTCTGAGTAGAGAACAGTAGAAAGCATGTCCTGTCCCTCACGATTGTTTTTGGCTTTTGGCAGTTTTATGGTCACCTGGATCTGAATTAAAAGATGTGTCACGTTGTAATGGCTCCCCACACCCCTTTCCAATCTGTGAGTACCCCTTCACACGTCTTCACAGTGCCCTTGTGGTACAGTATATTTAAGTTGGAAGGACATTCTTTACATATAAACTTTAGTACAGGGAGTATTATTACATAAAGGATTCCAGATGAGACCAGTTTGTTTCAGTTTGTCGTCACATCAACCTGCAGTGCTTGAACAATAGAGAGCATGAAGTGGAAAGGCTGATTAACATTTAACTACTGTGGGGGTGTGTGCGTGTGTGTGTGTGTGTGTGTGTGTGTGTGTGTGTGTGTGTGTGTGCCCGCGTGCGTGCGTGCACGTGCGTGAGTTTGTGTGTGTGTGCGTGTGTGTATATGTGTGCGCGTGCGTGCACGTGCGTGTGCATGAGTTTGTGTGCGTGCGTGTGCGTGCGTGTGTGTGTGCGCATGCGTGCGTGCGTGTGTGTGGGTGTGTGTGTGGGTGTGTGTGTGTGTGTGCGTGCGTGTGCTTGTGCGTGCGTGCGTGTGTGTGGGTGTGCGTGTGGGTGTGTGTGTGTGCGTGCGTGTATGCGCGTGTGTGTGCGCGTGTGTGTGTGTATGTGTGTGTGTGTGTGTGTGTGTGTGCGTGCGTGTGTGCGCGTGTGTGCGTGTGTGTGTGTGTGTGTGTGTGTGTGTGTGTGTGTGTGCGTGCGTGCGTGCGTGTGTTCGTGCGTGTGTGTGTGTGTGTGTGTGTGTGTGTGCGTGCGTGTGTGTGTGTGTGTGTGTGTGTGTGTGTGTGTGTGTGTGTGTGTGTGTGTGTGCGTGCGTGCGTGTGGGTGGGTGTGTGTGTGTGTGCGCGTGTGTGTGTGTGTGCGTTTGTGTGTGCGTGCGTGTGTGTGTGCGCATGCGTGCGTGCGTGCGTGCGTGCGTGTGTGTGGGTGTGTGTGTGCGTGCGTGTGTGCGCGTTTGTGCATGCCCCTCCTCCAGTCCGGCAAGGGACTGGCTTCTTTACTGCACATCAAATATTATTATGTGTGTTTACAAAGAAATTGATGAATGAGGGGTCCTCCAGCTGACGTGAAGAATCTTCTCTGCATAAACCCCTCACACGCACAGAGACTCCAGGGGCCTTCTCACACGCACAGAGACTCCAGGGGCCTTCTCACACGCACAGAGACTCCAGGGGCCTTCTCACACGCACAGAGACTCCAGGGGCCTGCTGTGGCATTTCTGAATGTCTTGTCCTAATACTCAGAATGATGGTCTGAATTATTTACCAGGAAGTGGCTGAGTGAGAGGGAAAAGTGTGTGTTCGAGAAAGGGAGCAGGGACATGGGGTCTCTCTATCCTGTCTGTCTGTCTGTCTGTCTGTCTGTCTGTCTGTCTGTCTGTCTGTCTGTCTGTCTGTCTGTCTGTCTCTCTGGCTGTCTGGCTGTCTGGCTGTCTGGCTTCACTCCACTTTAAATGAAGCTGTCGTACGATGCTCCTATTTACCTAACATTACAATATGGGTCAACCAACGTCATCACTGTTAGAATGTTGGAGTACTCCCTCCCTGCCCAGCCAGCGTTAGTTATTAGCTTTAAAGTGAAGCCCCACTGTGCATTCGCATCAGGAGCTTTGATTTGAATGCGTCCTTGGCTCAGCCAAGGGGGGGGGGGGGGGGGGGGGGGTTGTGATGTAAGCAGTGAGTCAGTGTTGCCTAGACAGAACTCTATCAGAATCATATGATCATCTAACGTCATGTTATTTTGTTATTGCCCAATGGAATAACAGATCTCAGTTCGAGTATCGTGTATCTTAACATCCTCTTCTTCAACGACACAAAAGGGATAAATCACTTACTGTACTTTCATTTAGGTGTATTCAAATAGCCCATTGATTCAAATACATTTAAGCAAGGGGGTCGTTCAGTAGTGATTCAGCTAAAGGTGGTAATTCAGCTGTCAATTATTCACACAAAATGCAACAAATACCAGTGCTGTAATATATATGTTTAATGACACTGGGTTGTCCCCAAACCCTATGCAAGGAAAAGAAGGTCATCCAAACCCTAAACGTCTACATACTCAGTTAATGAATCATTAATGATTGGCTCTTAGATTTAAAAAAAAAGGCTACATCCTGAAGTTATCCGATCATTTAAATATAAATGATCACTGATAGATGTGTTGGAGGCCAGCTGTAAGCTTAAAGTGTTTAATACGTCCAGGGGCCTACAGCAGCGGGGCTGTGAGGAAGGCTGTGAAGCTTGCTGCGGATAACATGCAAAGAGACTCAAGGAAAATGTAAACACAAGACAGCGGAGACGGAAGACTCCTGTCAGAGCGGTTCAGGATCAGGTTCAGGCCTAGCCCAAGGAGATGAGTCATCAGCCCAGCCAGTCCCAGCAAGGAGTCATATCCACTACCATCAGCCACAGCCAGTCCCATCAGCCACAGCCTGCTTGCCAACAATAGCTAACTAGCTAACTAGCTAGCTGGACCTTGCTACCAAACTGACTGGTTTTACCAATGGGAATCTTATGATTTTCTTTCTCTGACAAAATGTTGTTTCATCAGATCTTTAGTTTAGTTGGTTGGCTTGTTTTCTCTGAAGAGTATGTTGCTAGGCTAGAATGAAAAACACTTAATTGAAGAATCCCGCCCATAGTTCCCACCCCTACATTTGGCCAATCACAGACGAAGGGGTGTAGATTTCTTGGCTCCTTGCTCCGGGTAAATGGTACGTCACAGCAGTGGCGGCTCCTGAAAAAATTCTCAGGAGGGGCAATTTTTCTGATGATTTAGGTGACCTACACACATTTTAAAAAAGATATGTCCAGCAACAACATGAAGACAGGGGCAGCATATAAGTCAATACCAGAAGCATTTATTGACTGATCTGGGGAGATGGATTCCAGTTTCTGTGACAGATTATAAATAATCTCTGATGCCTTTGTTATATTAGCTTTTGGTTGAATGTACTGTCGTAGTAAATATATAATGTTATAGCTTGGTCTGACTAAAATCTTGTGCATGACCCATTTTGTGTTGGGCCTTTGTATTCAATACAATGAACAAGTCGGGAGAGGACGTGTTTTTCTCTAGCTCTCTAGCTCTCTAGCTGGAGGTAAGCAAACTTCTCATTTGGTGTTGAGTATAGCTTAACCATGCATTAGATCGTAGGTTGGTAGTTAGTTGTAGTTAGGTATTGTATTTATTATAGGTTAGTATTGTTGTAGGTTTCCGTAGGTTATTGTAGGTTAGTATCGAAGCACGAGGCTAGCTAGCTAGCGGGTAGCTACTGGTAACGATTAGCTGTCCCACTGTTAAATGTGCTTCTAGCCAACGTTTAATTTTTGCTGCGTTCTGCGTTATGTAAGGAACTAGACACGGACATGAATCATCTGTTTAGTGTGCTAACACACTCTTGGCAGTTTGTTGTAACCAAGTATTGGTGCTAATTGTGTGTTAATGGATGCTAGCTTGCTAGTCAGCTACGGCGTCATAGCTAGGTATCGTGGGTAGCTACTGTGTCTTGGCAGTGTCTTCCGCCGTGCCGGCTGTAGCACGAAGCGAGCTAATTAGCCGTTTTTTCGAACAGAGTCAGAGTCAACACAGTAGCCATTGTGTGCCGGGTGTAGCACGAAGCTAGCTAGCTAGCCGTTCTTAAAACAAAGCCAACACAGTGGCCATTGCTAGCTACCCAGCACGACCTAGCTACCCAGCACGACCAGCGAACGGTACGGTAGCAGCTAATTACAATATACTTGTCCTAGCTAGCCAATGTTGAATCATTGCTGCGTCATGAAAGGAACTTGACACAGACACGAATGATCTGTTTAGTGTGTTATCACACTATTGGTGGTTTGCTGTGACCAAGTGTTTGTGCTTGGCTGTGTGTTACTGGATGCTGGCATGCTGGTTAGCTAGTTAACACACTATTGGTGGTTTGTTGTGAGTATTTGTGCTTAACTGTGTGTTAAACTGTGTGTTATTGGATGCTAGCATGCTAGTCAGCTATGGTGTCATAGTTGGCTAGCTGAATAAAGTGGGTTTGTGTTTATTCCTTTAAACATTGAACAACTGTTCAGTGAAACAATTTTAGTTTCTGAGGTAGAAGTTTTTGGTGAGGGAGGCCCCCCTCTCTCCTCTCCCAGATGCTTAGCTCATTTCATTCCGATCTCCTCTGCATTTTTGTAGCCATTTGCTACAGCCTGTCAACTATGCCTCTGCCTATCCCTGTTCTCTCGTCTCTGCACAGGCTACACAAACAACGCACAACATCGCGCGGCTGCTGCCTCTCCAACCTGGTGGTCCCTGCTCGCACCCCTCACCTGGAGTTCCAGGTCGCAGGCAGCCTCTGGAACTGCCGTTCTGCTGCCAACAAAGCTGACTTCATCCCAGCCTATGCCAACCTCCAGTCCCTCGACTTCCTGGCGCTGACGGAAACATGGATCACCACTGAAAACACGGCTACTCCTACTGCTCTCTCCTCGTCTGACCATGTGTTCTCGCATACCCCGAGAGCATCTGGTCAGAGGGGTGGTGGTACAGGAATCCTCATCTCTCCCAAGTGGACATTCTCAATTTTTCCCCTAACCCATCTGTCTATCTCCTCATTTGAATTCCATGCTGTCACAGTCACTAACCCATTTAAGCTTAATATCCTTGTCATCTATCGCCCTCCAGGTTCCCTTGGAGAGTTCATCAACGAGCTTGACGCCTTGATAAGTTCCTTTCCTGAGGATGGCTCACCCCTCACAGTTTTGGGGGATTTCAACCTCCCTATGTCCACGTTTGACTCATTTCTCTCTGCCTCCTTCTTTCCACTCCTCTCCTCTTTTGACCTCACCCTCTCACCGTCCCCCCCTACTCACAAGGCAGGCAATACGCTTGACCTCATCTTCACTAGATGCTGCTCCTCTACTAATCTCACTGCAACTCCCCTCCAAGTCTCCGACCACTACTTTGTTTCCTTTTCTCTCTCGCTCTCCTCCCACACTACTCACTCTGCCCCTACACAGATGGTAATGCGCCGCCGCAACCTTCGCTCTCTCTCTCCCACTACTCTCTCCTCTTCCATCCTATCATCTCTTCCCTCTGCTCAATCCTTCTCCCTCCAATCTCCTGATTCTGCCTCCTCAACCCTCCTCTCCTCCCTTTCTGCATCCTTTGACTCTCTGTGTCCCCTATCCTCCCGGCCGGCTCGGTCCTCCCCCCCAGCTCCGTGGCTTGATGACTCACTGCGAGCTCACAGAACAGAGCTCCGGGCAGCGGAGCGGAAATGGAAGAAAACTAAACTCCCTACCGACCTGGCATCTTTTCACTCCCTCCTCTCTACATTTTCTTCATCTGTTTCTGCTGCTAAGGCCACCTTCTACCACTCTAAATTCCAAGCATCTGCCTCTAACCCTAGGAAGCTCTTTGCCACATTTTCCTCCCTCCTGAATCCTCCTCCCCCCCCCCCCCACCTCCTCTCTCTCTGTGGATGACTTCGTCAACCACTTTGAAAAGAAGGTTGACGACATCCGATCCTCGTTTGTTAAGTCTAATAACACTGCTGGTCCTGCTCACACTGCCCTACCCTATGCTTTGACTTCTTTCTCCCCTCTCTCTCCAGATAAAATCCTGCGACTTGTGACTGCAGGCCGCCCAACAACCTGCCCGCTTGACCCCATCCCCTCCTCCCTTCTCCAGACCATCTCCGGTGACCTTCTCCCCTACCTCACCTCGCTGATCAACTCATCCTTGACCGCTGGCCATGTCCCTTCCGTCTTCAAGAGAGCGAGAGTTGCTCCCCTCCTCAAAAAACCAACACTCGACCCCACTGATGTCAACAACTACAGACCAGTATCCCTTCTTTCTTTTCTTTCCAAAACTATTGAGCGTGCCGTCTTTAGCCAACTCTCTTGCTATCTCTCTCAGAATGACCTTCTTGATCCAAACCAATCAGGTTTCAGGACTGGTCATTCAACTGAGACTGCTCTTCTTTGTGTCACGGAGACTCTCCGCACTGCTAAAGCTAACTCTCTCTCCTCTGCTCTTGTCCTTCTAGACCTGTCTGCTGCCTTTGATACTGTGAACCATCAGATCCTCCTCTCCACCCTCTCCGAGATGGGCATCTCCGGCGCGGCTCACTCCTGGATTGCGTCCTACCTGACCGGTCGCTCCTACCAAGTGGCGTGGCGGGAAGCTGTCTCCGCACCACGTGCTCTCACCACTGGTGTCCCCCAGGGATCGGTTCTGGGCCCTCTCCTTTTCTCCCTATACACCAAGTCACTTGGCTCTGTCATATCCTCACATGGTCTCTCCTATCATTGCTACGCTGACGATACACAACTAATCTTCTCCTTTCCCCCTTCTGATAACCAGGTGGCGAATCGCATCTCTGCATGTCTGGCAGACATATCAGTATGGATGACGGATCACCACCTCAAGCTGAACCCTGGCAAGACGGAGCTGCTCTTCCTCCCGGGGAAGGACTGCCCGTTCCATGATCTCGCCATCACGGTTGACAACTCCGCTGTGTCCTCCTCCCAGAGTGCGAAGAGCCTAGGCGTGACCCTGGACAACACCCTGTCGTTCTCCGCCAACATCAAGGCGGTGACCCGCTCCTGCAGGTTCATGCTCTACAACATTCGGAGAGTGCGACCCTGCCTTACACAGGAAGCGGCGCAGGTCCTGGTCCAGGCACTTGTCATCTCCCGTCTGGACTACTGCAACTCGCTGTTGGCTGGGCTCCCTGCCTGTGCCATTAAACCCCTACAACTCATCCAGAATGCCGCAGCCCGTCTGGTGTTCAACCTTCCCAAGTTCTCTCACGTCACCCCCCTCCTCCGCACACTCCACTGGCTTCCAGTTGAAGCTCGCATCCGCTACAAGACCATGGTGCTTGCCTATGGAGCAGTGAGGGGAACGGCACCTCTGTACCTTCAGGCTCTGATCAGTCCCTACACCCAAACGAGGACATTGCGTTCATCCACCTCTGGCCTGCTGGCTCCCCTTCCTCTGCGGAAGCACAGCTCCCGCTCAGCCCAGTCAAAACTGTTCGCTGCTCTGGCACCCCAATGGTGGAACAAGCTCCCTCACGACGCCAGGACAGCGGAGTCACTCACCACCTTCCGGAGACATTTGAAACCCCACCTCTTTAAGGAATACCTGGGATAGGATAAAGTATTCCTTCTAACCCCCCCCCCCCCCCCCCCCCCCCCCCCCAAATTGTAAAGTGGTTATCCCACTGGCTATAGGGTGAACGCACCAATTTGTGAGTCGCTCTGGCTAAGAGCGTCTGCTAAATGACGTTAATGTGCCCTTGAGCAAGGCACTTAACCCTAATTGCTCCTGTAAGTCGCTCTGGTTAAGAGCGTCTGCTAAATGACTAAAATGTAAATGTAAATGTAACAAGAGTCCTATCTTGTCAGCAGGTGGCTAAGGATAACACCCACGCCATAGGTCTCTCAGTTCTTCCAACTCACAAGTTCTTGCCCTGAGGACACACACACACACACACACACACACACACACACACACACACACACACACATCATCACTGATAAACACACACACACACACACACACACACACACACATCATCACTGATAACAAACACACACACACACACACACACACACACACACACTGATAACAAACACACACACACACACACAAATCCTCTTCTCTTAGGCTGAACATCTGAAGACAGAGAACCCGACTCAGAGCCAATGCAACAGTGACACTAGCCTGGAGGTGACATCGCCCAACTCATCAGGACCAATCAGAAGATCAGAACTACTAGATTCAACCTACTTCATTTTATTGTATAAAATGTCAGCACACAATGTTTAGGGGCTCTTCTGATAAACTCCCTACGAGTTTGACGAACGGGTCCGTGCACGCGATTCCAGATATCTTTACCTCTGAATAAACTGCCTTATATTATACAATTATCCACCTTGTCCAAAAGTCTCTACTTTTTCTCCATTCTCCAGTAAACTTGTTTTATCAACAATAGTAAGGTTCAATGACACAGAAAGCAGTTCAATGTCGGGGTACAGAGTCGCTCTCTTACCAGGATCGCGGTCCGCTCTGACCAGGGTGAAGGTGGCCGGCTCCACCTCTCTGTCCGGGACTCTGTCATCCAGTCAAGTCTCCCAGCTGTATTGGGATTCGCTGCCAGCAGCGTTTTCATTATTTAGTCCGTTCGTAGCGGGTATGTACACGATCAACAAGATCAGTCCAAAACCGAAGATCAGTCCAAAGCAGAATGTTTGCAGAATGTTTGTAAACTAAGTCTACAAATTAAAAACATAAAATAACGCCACACTGCAGGTCGCAACATAGACGCTGGTAGCCGCCATTGTCTTAGTTACGTTCAACGTTACGTCACGTATGACGAAAGCGCGTAAGTGCATGCACACAGACACCCATAGAGAATGTATTGAAAGCTTTGAAATGTGAAAAAAATTGATTTTACATGACAGGCTATGAGAGACTTCTGGGCGATTTTCAACCTGACTGAAATCGCCCAAAAAACGGGCGGGGCCATTTGAAGCACGACTTTAGCCTGATTTGACATTTAGTGGCTGGCAGATCAGACGTGAACACTGATAACTGCTGTTGCCGTGATATAATTGATTAGAAAAAAAATCCCTTCCTTTTCCCGTTTGGCAGTGCGTCGCCCATATCGCCCTATTGAACAAGCCGTCCATGCGTCACAGACACACACACATACATATATATATATTTTTTTAAATGGGGGGTTGGAAGTGATGCAGACAGTTACATTGATGGAAGTTACAATCTATCCACAATATTAAGCTGATCTACCCCACCCCAAAAAATAAAAAAAAATACAAAAATACAAAAATAAAAGTTAAAACTAAAAGAGCAACAATAAAATAACAATAACGAGGCTATATACAGGGGGTACCGGTACAGAGTCAATGTGAAATAACAGTAGGGAGGCTATATACAGGGGGTACCGGTACAGAGTCAATGTGAAATAACAGTAGGGAGGCTATATACAGGGGGTACCGGTACAGAGTCAATGTGAAATAACAGTAGGGAGGCTATATACAGGGGGTACCGGTACAGAGTCAATGTGAAATAACAGTAGGGAGGCTATATACAGGGGGTACCGGTACAGAGTCAATGTGAAATAACAGTAGGGAGGCTATATACAGGGGGTACCGGTACAGAGTCAATGTGAAATAACAGTAGGGAGGCTATATACAGGGGGTACAGGTACAGAGTCAATGTGCGGGGGTACAGGTTAGTGGAGGTAATTGGGTAATATGTACATGTAGGTAGGGGTAAAATGACTATGCATAGATAATAGATAGTAAACAGAGAGTAGCAGCAGCGTAAAAGTGTGTGTGTGTGGGGGGGGGGGGGGGGGGGGGGGTCAATGCAGATAGTCCGGGTATCCATGATTAGCTGTTCAGCAGTCTTATGGCTTGGGGGTAGAAGTGGTTAAGAAGCCTTTTGGACCTAGACTTGGCGCTCCGGTACCGCTTGCCGTGCGGTAGCAGGGAGAACAGTCTATGATTAGGGCGGCTGGAGTCTTTGGCAATTTTGAGGGCCTTAGTCTGACACCGCCTGGTATAGAGGTCCTGGATGGCAGGAAGCTTTGCCCCAGTGATGTACTGGGCCGTACGCACTACCCTCTGTAGCGCCTTGCGGTTGGAGGCCGAGCAGTTGGCATACCAGGCGGTGATGCAACCAGTCAGGCTGCTCTCGATGGTGCAGCTGTAGAACATTTTGAGGATCTGAGGACCCATGCCAAATCTTTTCAGTCTCCTGAGGGGGAGTAGGTGTTGTCGAGCCCTCTTCACGACTGTTTTGGTGTGTTTGGACCATGATAGTTTGTTGGTGATGTGGACACCAAGGAACTTGAAGCGCTCAACCTGCTCCACAACAGCCCAGTCGATGAGAATGGGGGCATGCTCAGTCCTCTTCTTTTTCCTGTAGTCCAGGATCATCTCCTTTGTCTTGATCACGTTGAGGGAGAAGTTGTTATCCTGGCACCACACGGCCAGGTCTCTGACCTCCTCCCTATAGGCTGTCTCATCGTTGTCAGTGATCAGGCTTACCACCGCAAACTTAATGATTGTGTTGGAGTCGTGCTTGGTCACGCAGTCATGGGTGAACAGGGACTACAGGAGGGGACTAAGCACGCACCCCTGAGGGGCCCCCGTGTTGAGGATCAGTGTGGCAGATGTGTTGTTACCTACCCTTACCACCTGGGGTTGGCCCATCAGGAAGTCCAGGATCCAGTTGCAGAGGGAGGTGTTCAGTCCCTGGGTCCATAGCTTAGTGATGAGCTTTGAGGGCACTATGGTGTTGAATGCTGAGCTGTAGTCAATGAACAGCATTCTCACTTAAGTGTTCCTTTTGTCCAGGTGTGAAAGGGCAGTGTTGAGTGCAATAGAGATTGTGTCATCTGTGGATCTGTTGGGGCGGTATGCAAATTAAATGGGTCTAGGGTTTCTGGGATAACGGTGTTGATGTGAGCCATGACCAGCCTTTCAAAGCACTTCATGGCTACAGATGTGAGTGCTACGGGTCGGTAGTCATTTAGGCAGGTTACCTTGGTGTTCTTGGGCACAGGGACTATGGTGGTCTGCTTGAAACATGTAGGTATTAAAGACTCGGCCAGGGACAGGTTGAAAAGGTCAGTGAAGACACTTGCCAGTTGGTCAGCTCATACTCGGAGTACACGTCCTGGTAATCCATTTGTCCCTGCGGCCTTGTTAATGTTGACCTGTTTAAAGGTCTTACTCACATTGGCTATGGAGAGCGTGATCACACAGTCGTCCGGAACAGCTGGTGCGCTAATGCATGCTTCAGTGTTGCTTGCCTCGAAGCGCGCATAGAAGTAATTTAGCTCGTCTGGTAGGCTTGTGTTACTGGGCAGCTTGCGGCTGGGCTTCCCTTTGTAGTCCGTAATAGTATGCAAGCCCTGTCACATCCGACGAGCGTCAGAGCCGGTGTAGTAGGATTCAATCTTAGTCCTGTATTGACCCTTTGCCTATTTGATGGTTCGTCTGAGGGCATAGCGGGATTTCTTATAATCGTCCGGGTTAGAGTCTCGCTCCTTGAAAGCGGCAGCTCTATCCTTTAGCTCAGTGTGGATGTTGCCTGTAATCCATGGCTTCTGGTTGGGGTATGTACAGTGGGGAAAAAAGTATTTAGTCAGCCACCAATTGTGCAAGTTCTCCTACTTAAAAAGATGAGAGAGACCTGTAATTTTCATCATAGGTACACGTCAACTATGACAGACAAAATGAGGAAAAAAAATCCAGAAAATCACATTGTAAGATTTTAAATGAATTTATTTGCAAATTATGGTGGAAAATAAGTATTTGGTCAATAACAAAAGTTTCTCAATACTTTGTTATATACCCTTTGTTGGCAATGACACAGGTCAAATGTTTTCTGTAAGTCTTCACAAGGTTTTCACACACTGTTGCTGGTATTTTGGCCCATTCCTCCATGCAGATCTCCTCTAGAGCAGTGATGTTTTGGGGCTGTCGCTGGGCAACACAGACTTTCAACTCCCTCCAAAGATTTTCTATGGGGTTGAGATCTGGAGACTGGCTAGGCCACTCCAGGACCTTGAAATGCTTCTTACGAAGCCACTCCTTCATTGCCCGGGCGGTGTGTTTGGGATCATTGTCATGCTGAAAGACCCAGCCACGTTTCATCTTCAATGCCCTTGCTGATGGAAGGAGGTTTTCACTCAAAATCTCACGATACATGGCCCCATTCATTCTTTCCTTTACACGGATCAGTCGTCCTGGTCCCTTTGCAGAAAAACAGCCCCAAAGCATGATGTTTCCACCCCCATGCTTCACAGTAGGTATGGTGTTCTTTGGATGCAACTCAGCATTCTTTGTCCTCCAAACACAACGAGTTGAGTTTTTACCAAAAAGTTCTATTTTGGTTTCATCTGACCATATGACATTCTCCCAATCCTCTTCTGGATCATCCAAATGCACTCTAGTAAACTTCAGACCTGGGCCTGGACATGTACTGGCTTAAGCAGGGGGACACGTCTGCCACTGCAGGATTTGAGTCCCTGGCGGCATAGTGTGTTACTGATGGTAGGCTTTGTTACTTTGGTCCCAGCTCTCTGCAGGTCATTCACTAACCGTGTGGTTCTGGGATTTTTGCTCACCGTTCTTGTGATCATTTTGACCCCACGGGGTGAGATCTTGCGTGGAGCCCCAGATCGAGGGAGATTATCAGTGGTCTTGTATGTCTTGCATTTCCTAATAATTGCTCCCACAGTTGATTTCTTCAAACCAAGCTGCTTACCTATTGCAGATTCAGCCTTCCCAGCCTGGTGCAGGTCTACAATTTTGTTTCTGGTGTCCTTTGACAGCTCTTTGGTCTTGGCCATAGTGGAGTTTAGAATGTGACTGTTTGAGGTTGTGGACAGGTGTCATTTATACTGATAACAAGTTCAAACAGGTGCCATTAATACAGGTAACGAGTGGAGGACAGAGGAGCCTCTTAAATAAGAAGTTACAGGTCTGTGAGAGCCAGAAATATTGCTTGTTTGTAGGTGACCAAATACTTATTTTCCACCATAATTTGCAAATATATTCATAAAAAATCCTACAATATGATTTTCTGGATTTTGTTCTCTCAATTTGTCTGTCATAGTTGACGTGTACCTATGATGAAAATTACAGGCCTCTCTCATCTTTTTAAGTGGGAGAACTTGCACAATTGGTGGCTGACTAACTACTTTTTTTCCCCACTGTACGTACGGTCACTGTGGGGACAATGTCATCGATGCACTTATTGATGAAGCCGGTGACTGATGTGGTGTACTCCTCAATGAGTCCCGAACATAGTCCAGTCTGTGCTAGCAAAACAGTCCTGTAGCTTAGCATCTGCATCATCTGACCACTTCCGTATTGAGCGAGTCACTGGTACTTCCTGCTTTAGTTTTTGCTTGTAAGCAGGAATCAGGAGGATATAATTATGGTCAGATTTGCCAAATGGAGGGCGAGGGAGAGCTTTGTACGCGTCTCTGTGTGTGGAGTAAAGGTGGTCTAGAGTTTGTTTTCCTCAGTTGTAACATGCTGGTAGAAATTAGGTAAAATGGATTTAAGTTTCCCTGCATTAAAGGCCCCGGCCACTAGGAGCGCTGCCTCTGGATGAACATTTTCTTGTTTGCTTATGGCTTATTACAGCTCGTTGAGTGCAGTCTTAATGCCAGCATCGGTTTGTGATGGTAAATAGACGGCTATGAAAAATATAGATGAAAACTCTCTTGGTGAATAGTGTGGTCTACAGCTTATCATTAGATACTCTACCTCAGGCGAGCAAAACTTCGAGACTTCCTTAATATTTGATTTCACGCGCCAGCTGTTATTGACAAATAGACACAGCCACCCCTTGACAGAGGCAGCTGTTCTGTCTTGCCGATGCACAGAAAAAACTGCCAATTGTATATTATCCATGTCGTCGTTCAGCCACGACTCGGTGAAACATAAGATATTATCGTTTTTAATATCCCGTTGCTAGGATAGTCTTGAACGGAGCTCATCCAGTTGATTATCCAATGGGAAGGATAGTAGAGGCTGGTTACCAACTTGCCAACAAATTCTCACAAGGCACCTGGACCTCCGTCCCATGTATCTGCATCTTCTCTTCACGCCTTGTCGGGTATCTGGAGTAAATCCTTCGTGTCCGACTCGTTAAAGAAAAAATCTTCGTCCAGTTCGTGGTGATTAATCGCTGTTCTGATATCCAGAAGCTCTTTTCGGTCATAAGAGATGGTGGCAGAAACATTCTGTACAAAATACATTTACATTTTGCAGACGCTCTTATCCAGAGCAATTAGGGTTAAGTGCCTTGCTCAAGGGCACATCGACAGATTTTTCACCTAGTCGGCTCGGGGATTAGAACCAGCGACCTTTCGGTTACTGGCACAATGCTCTTAACCACTAAGCTACCTGCCGCCCTAAATAAGTTACAAATAATGCGAAAAAACACACACAATAGCGCAATTGGTTAGGAGCCCGTGAAACGGCAGCCATCTCCTCCGGCGCCATTATTAATAATTGAATACGAAGACATCCATCTGATTGGTACAGAAACTAATGGCTTGAGCCAGAGCTAGAACACAAGTGGGTAAAGCGTTGGTTTGAAAATGTGTAATTGGCTTTGATACTCTGATTGGTTAGAGACGATCTGATTGGTTAGAGACAAACCAATCGCTGATGACTATGTTTTGTGCAACGCCCCTCGTGCTCCTCGTCACCACAAACGACTTCAATGATCGCGGTCTCAGATTAAAGGATATAGCGACAGCGAAGCAGAATAGATTTTAACTCAAGAAGAATGTTTGTGTGTGCGAACAGCCTGAAAAAAAACCACCAAAACTACAAAAAGGTGACAAGATGTGTTCCGAATATATGCGCAAAATGGCTGAAAAACCACGGTTTCAGCTGGATAGTATGATGATGGCCTTAACACACACACACACACACACACACACACACACACACACACACACACACACACACACACACACACACACACACACACACACACACACACACACACACACACACACACACACATACGAGCCCACACACTGACAAAAGTTGTCTTCTGTGTAAGTTGTCTAGTGGGTTGGCAGTTGTCTAGTGTGTTTGGCAGTTGTCTAGTGTGTGTGGCAGTTGGCTAGTGTGTGTGGCAGTTGTCTAGTGTGTTTGGCAGTTGTCTAGTGTGTTTGGCAGTTGTCTAGTGTGTTTGGCAGTTGTCTAGTGTGTGTGGCAGTTGTCTAGTGTGTGTGGCAGTTGTCCAGTGTGTTTGGCAGTTGTCTAGTGTGTTTGGCAGTTGTCTAGTGTGTGTGGCAGTTGTCTAGTGTGTGTGGCAGTTGTCTAGTGTGTTTGGCAGTTGTCTAGTGTGTGTGGCAGTTGTCTAGTGTGTTTGGCAGTTGTCTGATGTGTTTGGCAGTTGTCTAGTGTGTGTGTCAGTTGTCTAGTGTGTTTGGCAGTTGTCTAGTGTGTTTGGCAGTTGTCTAGTGTGTTTGGCAGTTGTCTAGTGTGTTTGGCAGTTGTTTAGTGAGTTTGGCAGTTGTCTAGTGTGTGGGTGTCAGTTGTCTAGTGTTTGTGTCAGTTGTCTAGAGTGTGTGGCAGTTGAATAGTGTGTTTGGCAGTTGTCTAGTGTGTGTGGTAGTTGTCTACTATGTGTGGCAGTTGTTTAGTGTGTTTGGCAGTTGTCTAGTGTGTGGGTGTCAGTTGTCTAGTGTTTGTGTCAGTTGTCTAGTGTGTGTGGCAGTTGTCTAGTGTGTTTGGCAGTTGACTAGTGTGTGTAGTAGTTTTCTACTATGTGTGGCAGTTGACTAGTGTGTTTGGCAGTTGTCTAGTGTGTGTGTGTGTGTGTGTGTCAGTTGTCTAGTGTTTGTGTCAGTTGTCTAGTGTGTGTGGCAGTTGTCTAGTGTGTTTGGCAGTTGACTAGTGTGTGTAGTAGCTGTCTACTATGTGTGGCAGTTGTCTAGTGTGTGTGACAGTTGTCTAATGTGTTTGGCAGTTTTCTAGTGTGTTTGTCAGTTGTCTAGTGTGTTTGGCAGTTGTCTAGTGTGTGTGGCATTTGGCTAGTGTGTTTGGCAGTTGTCTAGTGTGTTTAGCAGTTATCTAGTGTGTTTGGCAGTTGATTACTGTGTGTGGCAGTTGTCTAGTGTGTGTGGCAGTTGTCTAGTGTGTGTGGCATTTGTCTAGTGTGTTTGGCAGTTGTCTAGTGTGTTTGGCAGTTGTCTAGTGTGTGTGTCAGTTGTCTAGTGTGTGTGTCAGTTGTCTACTGTGTTTGGCAGTTGTCTACTGTGTTTGGCAGTTGTCTTATGTGTTTGGCAGTTGTCTAGTGTGTGTGTCAGTTGTCTAATGTGTTTGGCAGTTGTTTAGTGTGATTGGCAGTTGCCTAGTGTGTTTGGGAGTTGTCTAGTGTGTGTGGCAGTTGACTAGTGTTGTTTGGCAGTTTTCTATTGTGTGTGGCAGTTGTCTAGTGTGTGTGGCAGTTGCCTAGTGTGTGTGGCAGTTGCCTAGTGTGTTTGGCAGTTGTCTAGTGTGTGAGTGTCAGTTGTCTAGTGTGTGTGGCAGTTGTCTAGTGTGTGTGGCAGTTGTCTAGTGTGTTTGGCAATTGTCTAGTGTTTATCGCAGTTGTCTAGTGTGTTTGGCATTTGGCTAGTGTGTTTGGCAGGTGTCTTATGTGTTTGGCAGTTGTCTACTATGTGTGGCAGTTGTTTAGTGTGTTTGGCAGTTGTCTAGTGTGTGAGTGTCAGTTGTCTAGTGTGTGTGGCAGTTGTCTAGTGTGTGTGGCAGTTGTCTAGTGTGTTTGGCAATTGTCTAGTGTTAATCGCAGTTGTCTAGTGTGTTTGGCAGTTGGCTAGTGTGTTTGGCAGTTGTCTAGTGTGTTCGGCAGTTGACTAGTGTGTTTGGCAGTTGTCTAGTGTGTGTGGCAGTTGTCTAGTGTTGTTGGCAGTTGTCTGATGTGTTTGGCAGTTGTCTAGTGTGTGTGTCAGTTGTCTAGTGTGTTTGGCAGTTGTCTGAAGTGTTTGGCATTTGTCTAGTGTGTGTGTCAGTTGTTTAGTGTGTTTGTCAGTTGTCTAGTGTGTTTGGCAGTTGTCTAGTGTGTTTGTCAGTTGTCTAGTGTGTTTGGCAGTTGTTTAGTGTGTTTGGCAGTTGTCTAGTGTGTGGGTGTCAGTTGTCTAGTGTTTGTGTCAGTTGTCTAGAGTGTGTGGCAGTTGAATAGTGTGTTTGGCAGTTGTCTAGTGCGTGGGTGTCAGTTGTCTAGTGTTTGTGTCAGTTGTCTAGTGTGTGTGGCAGTTGTCTAGTGTGTTTGGCAGTTGACTAGTGTGTGTAGTAGTTTTCTACTATGTGTGGCAGTTGACTAGTGTGTTTGGCAGTTGTCTAGTGTGTATGTGTGTGTGTGTCAGTTGTCTAGTGTTTGTGTCAGTTATCTAGTGTGTGTGGCAGTTGTCTAGTGTGTTTGGCAGTTGACTAGTGTGTGTAGTAGCTGTCTACCATGTGTGGCAGTTGTCTAGCTTGTGTTGCAGTTGTCTAATGTGTTTAGCAGTTTTCTAGTGTGTTTGTCAGTTGTCTAGTGTGTTTGGCAGTTGATTACTGTGTGTGGCAGTTGTCTAGTGTGTTTGTCAGTTGTCTAGTGTGTTTGGCAGTTGTCTGGTGTGTGTGGCAGTTGTCTAGTGTGTGTGGCATTGGTCTAGTGTGTTTGGCAGTTGTCTAGTGTGTTTGGCAGTTGTCTAGTGTGTGTGTCAGTTGATTAGTGTGTTTGGCATTTGTCTAGTGTGTGTGTGTCAGTTGTCTACTGTGTTTGGTAGTTGTCTTATGTGTTTGGCAGCTGTCTAGTGTGTGTGTCAGTTGTCTAGTGTGTGTGGTATTTGTCTACTATGTTTGGCAGTTGACTAGTGTGTTTGGCAGTTGTCTAGTGTGTGTGGCAGTTGTCTAATGTGGTTGGCAGTTGTCTGATGTGTTTGGCAGTTGTCTAGTGTGTGTGTCAGTTGTCTAGTGTGTTTGGCAGTTGTCTAGTGTGTTTGGCAGTTGTCTGATGTGTTTGGCAGTTGTCTAGTGTGTGTGTCAGTTGTCTAGTGTGTGTGGCAGTTGTCTAGTGTGTGTGGCAGTTGTCTAGTGTGTTTGGCAATTGTCTAGTGTTTATCGCAGTTGTCTAGTGTGTTTGGCATTTGGCTAGTGTGTTTGGCAGGTGTCTTATGTGTTTGGCAGTTGTCTACTATGTGTGGCAGTTGTTTAGTGTGTTTGGCAGTTGTCTAGTGTGTGAGTGTCAGTTGTCTAGTGTGTGTGGCAGTTGTCTAGTGTGTGTGGCAGTTGTCTAGTGTGTTTGGCAATTGTCTAGTGTTAATCGCAGTTGTCTAGTGTGTTTGGCAGTTGGCTAGTGTGTTTGGCAGTTGTCTAGTGTGTTCGGCAGTTGACTAGTGTGTTTGGCAGTTGTCTAGTGTGTGTGGCAGTTGTCTAGTGTTGTTGGCAGTTGTCTGATGTGTTTGGCAGTTGTCTAGTGTGTGTGTCAGTTGTCTAGTGTGTTTGGCAGTTGTCTGAAGTGTTTGGCATTTGTCTAGTGTGTGTGTCAGTTGTTTAGTGTGTTTGTCAGTTGTCTAGTGTGTTTGGCAGTTGTCTAGTGTGTTTGTCAGTTGTCTAGTGTGTTTGGCAGTTGTTTAGTGTGTTTGGCAGTTGTCTAGTGTGTGGGTGTCAGTTGTCTAGTGTTTGTGTCAGTTGTCTAGAGTGTGTGGCAGTTGAATAGTGTGTTTGGCAGTTGTCTAGTGTGTGTGGTAGTTGTCTACTATGTGTGGCAGTTGTTTAGTGTGTTTGGCAGTTGTCTAGTGCGTGGGTGTCAGTTGTCTAGTGTTTGTGTCAGTTGTCTAGTGTGTGTGGCAGTTGTCTAGTGTGTTTGGCAGTTGACTAGTGTGTGTAGTAGTTTTCTACTATGTGTGGCAGTTGACTAGTGTGTTTGGCAGTTGTCTAGTGTGTATGTGTGTGTGTGTCAGTTGTCTAGTGTTTGTGTCAGTTATCTAGTGTGTGTGGCAGTTGTCTAGTGTGTTTGGCAGTTGACTAGTGTGTGTAGTAGCTGTCTACCATGTGTGGCAGTTGTCTAGCTTGTGTTGCAGTTGTCTAATGTGTTTAGCAGTTTTCTAGTGTGTTTGTCAGTTGTCTAGTGTGTTTGGCAGTTGATTACTGTGTGTGGCAGTTGTCTAGTGTGTTTGTCAGTTGTCTAGTGTGTTTGGCAGTTGTCTGGTGTGTGTGGCAGTTGTCTAGTGTGTGTGGCATTGGTCTAGTGTGTTTGGCAGTTGTCTAGTGTGTTTGGCAGTTGTCTAGTGTGTGTGTCAGTTGATTAGTGTGTTTGGCATTTGTCTAGTGTGTGTGTGTCAGTTGTCTACTGTGTTTGGTAGTTGTCTTATGTGTTTGGCAGCTGTCTAGTGTGTGTGTCAGTTGTCTAGTGTGTGTGGTATTTGTCTACTATGTTTGGCAGTTGACTAGTGTGTTTGGCAGTTGTCTAGTGTGTGTGGCAGTTGTCTAATGTGGTTGGCAGTTGTCTGATGTGTTTGGCAGTTGTCTAGTGTGTGTGTCAGTTGTCTAGTGTGTTTGGCAGTTGTCTAGTGTGTTTGGCAGTTGTCTGATGTGTTTGGCAGTTGTCTAGTGTGTGTGTCAGTTGTCTAGTGTGTTTGGCAGTTGTCTAGTGTGTTTGGCAGTTTTCTAGTGTGTTTGTCAGTTGTCTAGTGTGTTTGGCAGTTGTTTAGTGTGTTTGGCAGTTGTCTAGTGTGTGGGTGTCAGTTGTCTAGTGTTTGTGTCAGTTGTCTAGAGTGTGTGGCAGTTTAATAGTGTGTTTGGCAGTTGTCTAGTGTGTGTGGTAGTTGTCTAATGTGTTTGGCAGTTGTCTAGTGTGTGTGGCAGTTGTCTAGTGTGTTTGGCGGTTGTCTAGTGTGTTTGGCGGTTGTCTAGTGTGTTTGGCAGTTGTCTAGTGTGTTTGGCAGTTGTCTAGTGTGTGTGTCAGTTGTCTAGTGTGTTTGGCAGTTGTCTATTGTGTGTGGCAGTTGACTAGTGTGTTTGGCAGTTGTCTATTGTGTGTGGCAGTTGTCTAGTGTGTGTGGCAGTTGTGTAGTGTGTGTGGCAGTTGTCTAGTGTGTTTGGCAGTTGTCTACTGTGTTTGGCAGTTGTCTAGTGTGTGTGTCAGTTGTCTAGTGTGTTTGGCAGTTGTTTAGTGTGATTGGCAGTTGTTTAGTGTGTTTGGCAGTTGTCTAGTGTGTTTGGCAGTTGTCTAGTGTGTTTGGCAGTTTTCTAGTGAGTTTGTCAGTTGTCTAGTGTGTTTGGCAGTTGTCTAGTTTGTGTGGCAGTTGTCTAGAGTGTGTTGTAGTTGTCTACTATGTGTGTGGCAGTTGATTAGTGTGTTTGGCAGTTGTCTAGTGTGTGTGTCAGTTGTCTAGTGTGTTTTGCAGTTGTCTAGTGTGTGTGTGTGTTTGTCAGTTGTCTAGTGTGTGTGGCAGTTGTCTAATGTGTTTGGCAGTTGTCTAGTGTGTGTGTCAGTTGTCTAGTGTGTTAGGCAGTTGTCTAGTGTGTTTGGCAGTTGTCTAGTGTGTGTGGCAGTTGTCTAGTGTGTTTGGCGGTTGTCTAGTGTGTTTGGCGGTTGTCTAGTGTGTTTGGCAGTTGTCTAGTGTGTTTGGCAGTTGTCTAGTGTGTGTGTCAGTTGTCTAGTGTGTTTGGCAGTTGTCTATTGTGTGTGGCAGTTGACTAGTGTGTTTGGCAGTTGTCTATTGTGTGTGGCAGTTGTCTAGTGTGTGTGGCAGTTGTGTAGTGTGTGTGGCAGTTGTCTAGTGTGTTTGGCAGTTGTCTACTGTGTTTGGCAGTTGTCTAGTGTGTGTGTCAGTTGTCTAGTGTGTTTGGCAGTTGTTTAGTGTGATTGGCAGTTGTTTAGTGTGTTTGGCAGTTGTCTAGTGTGTTTGGCAGTTGTCTAGTGTGTTTGGCAGTTTTCTAGTGAGTTTGTCAGTTGTCTAGTGTGTTTGGCAGTTGTCTAGTTTGTGTGGCAGTTGTCTAGAGTGTGTTGTAGTTGTCTACTATGTGTGTGGCAGTTGATTAGTGTGTTTGGCAGTTGTCTAGTGTGTGTGTGTCAGTTGGCTAGTGTGTGTGGCAGTTGTCGAATGTGTTTGGCAGTTGTCTAGTGTGTGTGTGGTAGTTGTCTACTATGTGTGGCAGTTGTTTAGTGTGTTTGTTAGTTGTCTAGTGTGTGTGTGTCAGTTGTCTAGTGTGTGTGGCAGTTGTCTAGTGTGTGTGGTAGTTGTCTACTATGTGTGTGGCAGTTGATTAGTGTGTTTGGCAGTTGTCTAGTGTGTGTGTGTCAGTTGTCTAGTGTGTGTGGCAGTTGTTGAATGTGTTTGGCAGTTGTCTAGTGTGTTTGGCAGTTGTCTAGTGTGTGTGGTATTTGTCTACTATGTTTGGCAGTTGACTAGTGTGTTTGGCAGTTGTCTAGTGTGTGTGGCAGTTGTCTAGTGTGTTTGGCAGTTGTCTGATGTGTTTGGCAGTTGTCTAGTGTGTGTGTCAGTTGTCTAGTGTGTTTGGCAGTTGTCTAGTGTGTTTGGCAGTTGTCTAGTGTGTTTGTCAGTTGTCTAGTGTGTTTGGCAGTTGTTTAGTGTGTTTGGCAGTTGTCTAGTGTGTGGGTGTCAGTTGTCTAGTGTTTGTGTCAGTTGTCTAGAGTGTGTGGCAGTTGAATAGTGTGTTTGGCAGTTGTCTAGTGTGTGTGGTAGTTGTCTACTATGTGTGGCAGTTGTTTAGTGTGTTTGGCAGTTGTCTAGTGTGTGGGTGTCAGTTGTCTAGTGTTTGTGTCAGTTGTCTAGTGTGTGTGGCAGTTGTCTAGTGTGTTTGGCAGTTGACTAGTGTGTGTAGTAGTTTTCTACTATGTGTGGCAGTTGACTAGTGTGTTTGGCAGTTGTCTAGTGTGTGTGTGTGTGTGTGTGTCAGTTGTCTAGTGTTTGTGTCAGTTGTCTAGTGTGTGTGGCAGTTGTCTAGTGTGTTTGGCAGTTGACTAGTGTGTGTAGTAGCTGTCTACTATGTGTGGCAGTTGTCTAGTGTGTGTGACAGTTGTCTAATGTGTTTGGCAGTTTTCTAGTGTGTTTGTCAGTTGTCTAGTGTGTTTGGCAGTTGTCTAGTGTGTGTGGCAGTTGGCTAGTGTGTTTGGCAGTTGTCTAGTGTGTTTAGCAGTTATCTAGTGTGTTTGGCAGTTGATTACTGTGTGTGGCAGTTGTCTAGTGTGTGTGGCAGTTGTCTAGTGTGTGTGGCATTTGTCTAGTGTGTTTGGCAGTTGTCTAGTGTGTTTGGCAGTTGTCTAGTGTGTGTGTGTGTCAGTTGTCTACTGTGTTTGGCAGTTGTCTTATATGTTTGGCAGTTGTCTAGTGTGTGTGTCAGTTGTCTAGTGTGTGTGGTATTTGTCTACTATGTTTGGCAGTTGACTAGTGTGTTTGGCAGTTGTCTAGTGTGTGTGGCAGTTGTCTAGTGTGGTTGGCAGTTGTCTGAAGTGTTTGGCAGTTGTCTAGTGTGTGTGTCAGTTGTCTAGTGTGTTTGGCAGTTGTCTAGTGTGTTTGGCAGTTGTCTGATGTGTTTGGCAGTTGTCTAGTGTGTGTGTCAGTTGTCTAGTGTGTTTGGCAGTTGTCTAGTGTGTTTGGCAGTTGTCTAGTGTGTTTGTCAGTTCTCTAGTGTGTTTGGCAGTTGTTTAGTGTGTTTGGCATTTGTCTAGTGTGTGGGTGTCAGTTATCTAGTGTTTGTGTCAGTTGTCTAGAGTGTGTGGCAGTTGAATAGTGTGTTTGGCAGTTGTCTAGTGTGTGTGGTAGTTGTCTAATGTGTTTGGCAGTTGTCTAGTGTGTGTGTCAGTTGTCTAGTGTGTTTGGCAGTTGTCTAGTGTGTGTGGCAGTTGTCTAGTGTGTTTGGCGGTTGTCTAGTGTGTTTGGCGGTTGTCTAGTGTGTTTGGCAGTTGTCTAGTGTGTTTGTCAGTTGTCTAGTGTGTGTGTCAGTTGTCTAGTGTGTTTTGCAGTTGTCTAGTGTGTGTGTGTGTTTGTCAGTTGTCTAGTGTGTGTGGCAGTTGTCTAATGTGTTTGGCAGTTGTCTAGTGTGTGTGTCAGTTGTCTAGTGTGTTTTGGCAGTTGTCTAGTGTTTTTGGCAGTTGTCTAGTGTGTGTGGCAGTTGTCTAGTGTGTTTGGCGGTTGTCTAGTGTGTTTGGCGGTTGTCTAGTGTGTTTGGCAGTTGTCTAGTGTGTTTGGCAGTTGTCTAGTGTGTTTGGCAGTTGTTTAGTGTGTTTGGCAGTTGTCTAGTGTGTGGGTGTCAGTTGTCTAGTGTTTGTGTCAGTTGTCTAGAGTGTGTGGCAGTTGAATAGTGTGTTTGGCAGTTGTCTAGTGTGTGTGGTAGTTGTCTAATGTGTTTGGCAGTTGTCTAGTGTGTGTGTCCGTTGTCTAGTGTGTTTGGCAGTTGTCTAGTGTGTTTGGCAGTTGTCTAGTGTGTGTGGCAGTTGTCTAGTGTGTTTGGCGGTTGTCTAGTGTGTTTGGCAGTTGTCTAGTGTGTGTGTCAGTTGTCTAGTGTGTTTTGCAGTTGTCTAGTGTGTGTGTGTGTGTTTGTCAGTTGTCTAGTGTGTGTGGCAGTTGTCTAATGTGTTTGGCAGTTGTCTAGTGTGTGTGTCAGTTGTCTAGTGTGTTTGGCAGTTGTCTAGTGTGTTTGGCAGTTGTCTAGTGTGTGTGTCAGTTGTCTAGTGTGTTTGGCAGTTGTCTATTGTGTGTGGCAGTTGACTAGTGTGTTTGGCAGTTGTCTATTGTGTGTGGCAGTTGTCTAGTGTGTGTGGCAGTTGTGTAGTGTGTGTGGCAGTTGTCTAGTGTGTTTGGCAGTTGTCTACCGTGTTTGGCAGTTGTCTAGTGTGTGTGTCAGTTGTCTAGTGTGTTTGGCAGTTGTTTAGTGTGATTGGCAGTTGTTTAGTGTGTTTGGCAGTTGTCTAGTGTGTTTGGCAGTTGTCTAGTGTGTTTGGCAGTTTTCTAGTGAGTTTGTCAGTTGTCTAGTGTGTTTGGCAGTTGTCTAGTTTGTGTGGCAGTTGTCTAGAGTGTGTGGTAGTTGTCTACTATGTGTGTGGCAGTTGATTAGTGTGTTTGGCAGTTGTCTAGTGTGTGTGTGTCAGTTGTCTAGTGTGTGTGGCAGTTGTCTAATGTGTTTGGCAGTTGTCTAGTGTGTGTGTCAGTTGTCTAGTGTGTTTGGCAGTTGTCTAGTGTGTTTGGCAGTTGTCTAGTGTGTGTGGCAGTTGTCTAGTGTGTTTGGCGGTTGTCTAGTGTGTTTGGCGGTTGTCTAGTGTGTTTGGCAGTTGTCTAGTGTGTTTGGCAGTTGTCTAGTGTGTTTGGCAGTTGTTTAGTGTGTTTGGCAGTTGTCTAGTGTGTGGGTGTCAGTTGTCTAGTGTTTGTGTCAGTTGTCTAGAGTGTGTGGCAGTTGAATAGTGTGTTTGGCAGTTGTCTAGTGTGTGTGGTAGTTGTCTAATGTGTTTGGCAGTTGTCTAGTGTGTGTGTGTCAGTTGTCTAGTGTGTTTGGCAGTTGTCTAGTGTGTTTGGCAGTTGTCTAGTGTGTGTGGCAGTTGTCTAGTGTGTTTGGCGGTTGTCTAGTGTGTTTGGCGGTTGTCTAGTGTGTTTGGCAGTTGTCTAGTGTGTGTGTCAGTTGTCTAGTGTGTTTTGCAGTTGTCTAGTGTGTGTGTGTGTGTTTGTCAGTTGTCTAGTGTGTGTGGCAGTTGTCTAATGTGTTTGGCAGTTGTCTAGTGTGTGTGTCAGTTGTCTAGTGTGTTTGGCAGTTGTCTAGTGTGTTTGGCAGTTGTCTAGTGTGTGTGGCAGTTGTCTAGTGTGTTTGGCGGTTGTCTAGTGTGTTTGGCGGTTGTCTAGTGTGTTTGGCAGTTGTCTAGTGTGTTTGGCAGTTGTCTAGTGTGTGTGTCAGTTGTCTAGTGTGTTTGGCAGTTGTCTATTGTGTGTGGCAGTTGACTAGTGTGTTTGGCAGTTGTCTATTGTGTGTGGCAGTTGTCTAGTGTGTGTGGCAGTTGTGTAGTGTGTGTGGCAGTTGTCTAGTGTGTTTGGCAGTTGTCTACCGTGTTTGGCAGTTGTCTAGTGTGTGTGTCAGTTGTCTAGTGTGTTTGGCAGTTGTTTAGTGTGATTGGCAGTTGTTTAGTGTGTTTGGCAGTTGTCTAGTGTGTTTGGCAGTTGTCTAGTGTGTTTGGCAGTTTTCTAGTGAGTTTGTCAGTTTTCTAGTGTGTTTGGCAGTTGTCTAGTTTGTGTGGCAGTTGTCTAGAGTGTGTGGTAGTTGTCTACTATGTGTGTTGCAGTTGATTAGTGTGTTTGGCAGTTGTCTAGTGTGTGTGTGTCAGTTGTCTAGTGTGTGTGGCAGTTGTCTAATGTGTTTGGCAGTTGTCTAGTGTGTTTGGCAGTTGTCTAGTGTGTGTGGTTGTTGTCTACTATGTTTGGTAGTTGAATATTGTGTGTGGCAGTTGTCTAGTGTGTTTGGCAGTTGTCTGATGTGTTTGGCAGTTGTCTAGTGTGTGTGTCAGTTGTCTAGTGTGTGTGTCAGTTGTCTAGTGTGTGTGGCAGTTGTTTAGTATGTGTGGCAGTTGTCTAGTGTGTTTGGCAGTTTTCTAGTGAGTTTGTCAGTTGTCTAGTGTGTTTGGCAGTTGTCTAGTTTGTGTGGCAGTTGTCTAGAGTGTGTGGTAGTTGTCTACTATGTGTGTGGCAGTTGATTAGTGTGTTTGGCAGTTGTCTAGTGTGTGTGTGTCAGTTGTCTAGTGTGTGTGGCAGTTGTCGAATGTGTTTGGCAGTTGTCTAGTGTGTTTGGCAGTTGTCTAGTGTGTGTGTGGTAGTTGTCTACTATGTGTGGCAGTTGTTTAGTGTGTTTGTCAGTTGTCTAGTGTGTGTGTGTCAGTTGTCTAGTGTGTGTGGCAGTTGTCTAGTGTGTGTGGTAGTTGTCTACTATGTGTGTGGCAGTTGATTAGTGTGTTTGGCAGTTGTTTAGTGTGTGTGTGTCAGTTGTCTAGTGTGTGTGGCAGTTGTCGAATGTGTTTGGCATTTGTCTAGTGTGTTTGGCAGTTGTCTAGTGTGTGTGGTATTTGTCTACTATGTTTGGCAGTTGACTAGTGTGTTTGGCAGTTGTCTAGTGTGTGTGGCAGTTGTCTAGTGTGGTTGGCAGTTGTCTGATGTGTTTGGCAGTTGTCTAGTGTGTGTGTCAGTTGTCTAGTGTGTTTGGCAGTTGTCTAGTGTGTTTGGCAGTTGTCTGATGTGTTTGGCAGTTGTCTAGTGTGTGTGTCAGTTGTCTAGTGTGTTTGGCAGTTGTCTAGTGTGTTTGGCAGTTGTCTAGTGTGTTTGTCAGTTGTCTAGTGTGTTTGGCAGTTGTTTAGTGTGTTTGGCAGTTGTCTAGTGTGTGGGTGTCAGTTGTCTAGTGTTTGTGTCAGTTGTCTAGAGTGTGTGGCAGTTGAATAGTGTGTTTGGCAGTTGTCTAGTGTGTGTGGTAGTTGTCTACTATGTGTGGCAGTTGTTTAGTGTGTTTGGCAGTTGTTTAGTGTGTGGGTGTCAGTTGTCTAGTGTTTGTGTCAGTTGTCTAGTGTGTGTGGCAGTTGTCTAGTGTGTTTGGCAGTTGACTAGTGTGTGTAGTAGTTTTCTACTATGTGTGGCAGTTGACTAGTGTGTTTGGCAGTTGTCTAGTGTGTGTGTGTGTGTGTGTCCTCTCCCAGATGCTTAGCTCATTTCATTCCGATCTCCTCTGCATTTTTGTAGCCATTTGCTACAGCCTGTCAACTATGCCTCTGCCTATCCCTGTTCTCTCCTCTCTGCACAGGCTACACAAACGCACCACACCGCGTGGCTGCTGCCTCTCTAACCTGGTGGTCCCTGCACGCACCACCCACGTGGAGTTCCAGGTCGCAGGCAGCCTCTGGAACTGCCGTTCTGCTGCCAACAAAGCTGACTTCATCCCAGCCTATGCCAACCTCCAGTCCCTCGACTTCCTGGCGCTGACGGAAACATGGATCACCACTGAAAACACTGCTACTCCTACTGCTCTCTCCTCGTCTGACCATGTGTTCTCGCATACCCCGAGAGCATCTGGTCAGAGGGGTGGTGGTACAGGAATCCTCATCTCTCCCAAGTGGACATTCTCAATTTTTCCCCTAACCCATCTGTCTATCTCCTCATTTGAATTCCATGCTGTCACAGTCACTAGCCCATTTAAGCTTAATATCCTTGTCATCTATCGCCCTCCAGGTTCCCTTGGAGAGTTCATCAATGAGCTTGACGCCTTGATAAGTTCCTTCCCTGAGGATGGCTCACCCCTCACAGTTTTGGGGGATTTCAACCTCCCTATGTCCACATTTGACTCATTTCTCTCTGCCTCCTTCTTTCCACTCCTCTCCTCTTTTGACCTCACCCTCTCACCGTCCCCCCCTACTCACAAGGCAGGCAATACGCTTGACCTCATCTTCACTAGATGCTGCTCCTCTACTAATCTCACTGCAACTCCCCTCCATGTCTCCGACCACTACTTTGTTTCCTTTTCTCTCTCGCTCTCCTCCCACACTACTCACTCTGCCCCTACACAGATAGTAATGCGCCGCCGCAACCTTCGCTCTCTCTCTCCCACTACTCTCTCCTCTTCCATCCTATCATCTCTTCCCTCTGCTCAATCCTTCTCCCTCCAATCTCCTGATTCTGCCTCCTCAACCCTCCTCTCCTCCCTTTCTGCATCCTTTGACTCTCTGTGTCCCCTATCCTCCCGGCCGGCTCGGTCCTCCCCTCCAGCTCCGTGGCTTGATGACTCATTGCGAGCTCACAGAACAGAGCTCCGGGCAGCGGAGCGGAAATGGAAGAAAACTAAACTCCCTGCCGACCTGGCATCTTTTCACTCCCTCCTCTCTACATTTTCTTCATCTGTTTCTGCTGCTAAGGCCACCTTCTACCACTCTAAATTCCAAGCATCTGCCTCTAACCCTAGGAAGCTCTTTGCCACATTTTCCTCCCTCCTGAATCCTCCCCCCCCCCCCCCCCCCCCCCCCCCTCTCTCTCTGTGGATGACTTCGTCAACCACTTTGAAAAGAAGGTTGACGACATCCGATCCTCGTTTGTTAAGTCTACTGACACTGCTGGTCCTGCTCACACTGCCCTACCCTATGCTTTGACTTCTTTCTCCCCTCTCTCTCCAGATAAAATCCTGCGACTTGTGACTGCAGGCCGCCCAACAACCTGCCCGCTTGACCCCATCCCCTCCTCCCTTCTCCAGACCATCTCCGGTGACCTTCTCCCCTACCTCACCTCGCTGATCAACTCATCCTTGACCGCTGGCCATGTCCCTTCCGTCTTCAAGAGAGCGAGAGTTGCTCCCCTTCTCAAAAAACCAACACTCGACCCCACTGATGTCAACAACTACAGACCAGTATCCCTTCTTTCTTTTCTTTCCAAAACTATTGAGCGTGCCGTCTTTAGCCAACTCTCTTGCTATCTCTCTCAGAATGACCTTCTTGATCCAAACCAATCAGGTTTCAGGACTGGTCATTCAACTGAGACTGCTCTTCTCTGTGTCACGGAGGCTCTCCGCACTGCTAAAGCTAACTCTCTCTCCTCTGCTCTTGTCCTTCTAGACCTGTCTGCTGCCTTTGATACTGTGAACCATCAGATCCTCCTCTCCACCCTCTCCGAGCTGGGCATCTCCGGCGCGGCTCACTCCTGGATTGCGTCCTACCTGACCGGTCGCTCCTACCAAGTGGCGTGGCGAGAAGCTGTCTCCGCACCACGTGCTCTCACCACTGGTGTCCCCCAGGGCTCAGTTCTAGGCCCTCTCCTTTTCTCCCTATACACCAAGTCACTTGGCTCTGTCATATCCTCACATGGCCTTTCCTATCATTGCTACGCTAACGATACACAACTAATCTTCTCCTTTCCCCCTTCTGATAACCAGGTGGCGAATCGCAATTCTGCATGTCTGGCAGACATATCAGTATGGATGACAGATCACCACCTCAAGCTGAACCCTGGCAAGACGGAGCTGCTCTTCCTCCCGGGGAAGGACTGCCCGTTCCATGATCTCGCCATCACGGTTGACAACTCCGCTGTGTCCTCCTCCCAGAGTGCGAAGAGCCTAGGCGTGACCCTGGAAAACACCCTGTCGTTCTCCGCCAACATCAAGGCGGTGACCCGCTCCTGCAGGTTCATGCTCTACAACATTCGGAGAGTACGACCCTGCCTTACACAGGAAGCGGCACAGGTCCTAATCCAGGCACTTGTCATCTCCCGTCTGGACTACTGCAACTCGCTGTTGGCTGGCCTCCCTGCCTGTGCCATTAAACCCCTACAACTCATCCAGAATGCCGCAGCCCGTCTGGTGTTCAACCTTCCCAAGTTCTCTCACGTCACCCCCCTCCTCCGCACACTCCACTGGCTTCCAGTTGAAGCTCGCATCCGCTACAAGACCATGGTGCTTGCCTATGGAGCAGTGAGGGGAACGGCACCTCTGTACCTTCAGGCTCTGATCAGTCCCTACACCCAAACGAGGGCATTGCGTTCATCCACCTCTGGCCTGCTGGCTCCCCTTCCTCTGCGGAAGCATAGCTCCCGCTCAGCCCAGTCAAAACTGTTCGCTGCTCTGGCACCCCAATGGTGGAACAAGCTCCCTCACGACGCCAGGACAGCGGAGTCACTCACCACCTTCCGGAGACATTTGAAACCCCACCTCTTTAAGGAATACCTGGGATAGGATAAAGTAATCCTTCTAACCCCCCCCCCCCCAAATTGTAAAGTGGTTATCCCACTGGCTATAGGGTGAACGCACCAATTTGTGAGTCGCTCTGGCTAAGAGCGTCTGCTAAATGACGTTAATGTGCCCTTGAGCAAGGCACTTAACCCTAATTGCTCCTGTAAGTCGCTCTGGATAAGAGCGTCTGCTAAATGACTAAAATGTAAATGTAAATGTAAATGTGTCAGTTGTCTAGTGTTTGTGTCAGTTGTCTAGTGTGTGTGGCAGTTGTCTAGTGTGTTTGGCAGTTGACTAGTGTGTGTAGTAGCTGTATACTATGTGTGGCAGTTGTCTAGTGTGTGTGACAGTTGTCTAATGTGTTTGGCAGTTTTCTAGGGTGTTTGTCAGTTGTCTAGTGTGTTTGGCAGTTGTCTAGTGTGTGTGGCAGTTGGCTAGTGTGTTTGGCAGTTGTCTAGTGTGTTTAGCAGTTATCTAGTGTGTTTGGCAGTTGATTACTGTGTGTGGCAGTTGTCTAGTGTGTGTGGCAGTTGTCTAGTGTGTGTGGCATTTGTCTACTGTGTTTGGCAGTTGTCTACTGTGTTTGGCAGTTGTCTTATGTGTTTGGCAGTTGTCTAGTGTGTGTGTCAGTTGTCTAATGTGTTTGGCAGTTGCTTAGTGTGATTGGCAGTTGCCTAGTGTGTTTGGCAGTTGTCTAGTGTGTGTGGCAGTTGACTAGTGTTGTTTGGCAGTTTTCTATTGTGTGTGGCAGTTGTCTAGTGTGTGTGGCAGTTGCCTAGTGTGTGTGGCAGTTGCCTAGTGTGTTTGGCAGTCGTCTAGGGTGTTTGGCAGGTGTCTTATGTGTTTGGCAGTTGTCTACTATGTGTGGCAGTTTTCTAGTGTGTGTGGCAGTTGCCTAGTGTGTGTGGCAGTTGCCTAGTGTGTGTGGCAGTTGTCTAGTGTGTTTGGCAATTGTCTAGTGTTTATCGCAGTTGTCTAGTGTGTTTGGCAGTTGGCTAGTGTGTTTGGCAGGTGTCTTATGTGTTTGGCAGTTGTCTACTATGTGTGGCAGTTGTTTAGTGTGTTTGGCAGTTGTCTAGTGTGTGAGTGTCAGTTGTCTAGTGTGTGTGGCAGTTGTCTAGTGTGTGTGGCAGTTGTCTAGTGTGTTTGGCAATTGTCTAGTGTTTATCGCAGTTGTCTAGTGTGTGTGGCAGTTGTCTAGTGTGTGTGGCATTTGTCTACTGTGTTTGGCAGTTGTCTACTGTGTTTGGCAGTTGTCTTATGTGTTTGGCAGTTGTCTAGTGTGTGTGTCAGTTGTCTAATGTGTTTGGCAGTTGCTTAGTGTGATTGGCAGTTGCCTAGTGTGTTTGGCAGTTGTCTAGTGTGTGTGGCAGTTGACTAGTGTTGTTTGGCAGTTTTCTATTGTGTGTGGCAGTTGTCTAGTGTGTGTGGCAGTTGCCTAGTGTGTGTGGCAGTTGCCTAGTGTGTTTGGCAGTCGTCTAGGGTGTTTGGCAGGTGTCTTATGTGTTTGGCAGTTGTCTACTATGTGTGGCAGTTTTCTAGTGTGTGTGGCAGTTGCCTAGTGTGTGTGGCAGTTGCCTAGTGTGTGTGGCAGTTGTCTAGTGTGTTTGGCAATTGTCTAGTGTTTATCGCAGTTGTCTAGTGTGTTTGGCAGTTGGCTAGTGTGTTTGGCAGGTGTCTTATGTGTTTGGCAGTTGTCTACTATGTGTGGCAGTTGTTTAGTGTGTTTGGCAGTTGTCTAGTGTGTGAGTGTCAGTTGTCTAGTGTGTGTGGCAGTTGTCTAGTGTGTGTGGCAGTTGTCTAGTGTGTTTGGCAATTGTCTAGTGTTTATCGCAGTTGTCTAGTGTGTTTGGCAGTTGGCTAGTGTGTTTGGCAGTTGTCTAGTGTGTTCGGCAGTTGACTAGTGTGTTTGGCAGTTGTCTAGTGTGTGTGGCAGTTGTCTGATGTGTTTGGCAGTTGTCTAGTGTGTGTGTCAGTTGTCTAGTGTGTTTGGCAGTTGTCTAGTGTGTTTGGCAGTTGTCTGAAGTGTTTGGCATTTGTCTAGTGTGTGTGTCAGTTGTCTAGTGTGTTTGTCAGTTGTCTAGTGTGTTTGGCAGTTGTCTAGTGTGTTTGTCAGTTGTCTAGTTTGTTTGGCAGTTGTTTAGTGTGTTTGGCAGTTGTCTAGTGTGTGGGTGTCAGTTGTCTAGTGTTTGTGTCAGTTGTCTAGAGTGTGTGGCAGTTGAATAGTGTGTTTGGCAGTTGTCTAGTGTGTGTGGTAGTTGTCTACTATGTGTGGCAGTTGTTTAGTGTGTTTGGCAGTTGTCTAGTGTGTGGGTGTCAGTTGTCTAGTGTTTGTGTCAGTTGTCTAGTGTGTGTGGCAGTTGTCTAGTGTGTTTGGCAGTTGACTAGTGTGTGTAGTACTTTTCTACTATGTGTGGCAGTTGACTAGTGTGTTTGGCAGTTGTCTAGTGTGTGTGTGTGTGTGTGTCAGTTGTCTAGTGTTTGTGTCAGTTATCTAGTGTGTGTGGCAGTTGTCTAGTGTGTTTGGCAGTTGACTAGTGTGTGTAGTAGCTGTCTACCATGTGTGGCAGTTGTCTAGCTTGTGTTGCAGTTGTCTAATGTGTTTAGCAGTTTTCTAGTGTGTTTGTCAGTTGTCTAGTGTGTTTGGCAGTTGATTACTGTGTGTGGCAGTTGTCTAGTGTGTTTGTCAGTTGTCTAGTGTGTTTGGCAGTTGTCTAGTGTGTGTGGCAGTTGTCTAGTGTGTGTGGCATTGGTCTAGTGTGTTTGGCAGTTGTCTAGTGTGTTTGGCAGTTGTCTAGTGTGTGTGTCAGTTGATTAGTGTGTTTGGCAGTTGTCTAGTGTGTGTGTGTCAGTTGTCTACTGTGTTTGGCAGTTGTCTTATGTGTTTGGCAGTTGTCTAGTGTGTGTGTCAGTTGTCTAGTGTGTGTGGTATTTGTCTACTATGTTTGGCAGTTGACTAGTGTGTTTGGCAGTTGTCTAGTGTGTGTGGCAGTTGTCTAGTGTGGTTGGCAGTTGTCTGATGTGTTTGGCAGTTGTCTAGTGTGTGTGTCAGTTGTCTAGTGTGTGTGGCATTGGTCTAGTGTGTTTGGCAGTTGTCTAGTGTGTTTGGCAGTTGTCTAGTGTGTGTGTCAGTTGATTAGTGTGTTTGGCAGTTGTCTAGTGTGTGTGTGTCAGTTGTCTACTGTGTTTGGCAGTTGTCTTATGTGTTTGGCAGTTGTCTAGTGTGTGTGTCAGTTGTCTAGTGTGTGTGGTATTTGTCTACTATGTTTGGCAGTTGACTAGTGTGTTTGGCAGTTGTCTAGTGTGTGTGGCAGTTGTCTAGTGTGGTTGGCAGTTGTCTGATGTGTTTGGCAGTTGTCTAGTGTGTGTGTCAGTTGTCTAGTGTGTTTGGCAGTTGTCTAGTGTGTTTGGCAGTTGTCTGATGTGTTTGGCAGTTGTCTAGTGTGTGTGTCAGTTGTCTAGTGTGTTTGGCAGTTGTCTAGTGTGTTTGGCAGTTGTCTAGTGTGTTTGTCAGTTGTCTAGTGTGTTTGGCAGTTGTTTAGTGTGTTTGGCAGTTGTCTAGTGTGTGGGTGTCAGTTGTCTAGTGTTTGTGTCAGTTGTCTAGAGTGTGTGGCAGTTGAATAGTGTGTTTGGCAGTTGTCTAGTGTGTGTGGTAGTTGTCTACTATGTGTGGCAGTTGTTTAGTGTGTTTGGCAGTTGTCTAGTGTGTGGGTGTCAGTTGTCTAGTGTTTGTGTCAGTTGTCTAGTGTGTGTGGCAGTTGTCTAGTGTGTTTGGCAGTTGACTAGTGTGTGTAGTAGTTTTCTACTATGTGTGGCAGTTGACTAGTGTGTTTGGCAGTTGTCTAGTGCGTGTGTGTGTGTGTGTCAGTTGTCTAGTGTTTGTGTCAGTTGTCTAGTGTTTGTGTCAGTTGTCTAGTGTGGCAGTTGTTTGGCAGTTGTCTAGTGTGTGTGGCAGTTGGCTAGTGTGTTTGGCAGTTGTCTAGTGTGTTTGACTAGTGTGTGTAGTAGCTGTCTACTATGTGTGGCAGTTGTCTAGTGTGTGTGACAGTTGTCTAATGTGTTTGGCAGTTTTCTAGTGTGTTTGTCAGTTGTCTAGTGTGTTTGGCAGTTGTCTAGTGTGTGTGGCAGTTGGCTAGTGTGTTTGGCAGTTGACTAGTGTGTGTAGTAGCTGTCTACCATGTGTGGCAGTTGTCTAGCTTGTGTTGCAGTTGTCTAATGTGTTTAGCAGTTTTCTAGTGTGTTTGTCAGTTGTCTAGTGTGTTTGGCAGTTGATTACTGTGTGTGGCAGTTGTCTAGTGTGTTTGTCAGTTGTCTAGTGTGTTTGGCAGTTGTCTAGTGTGTGTGGCAGTTGTCTAGTGTGTGTGGCATTGGTCTAGTGTGTTTGGCAGTTGTCTAGTGTGTTTGGCAGTTGTCTAGTGTGTGTGTCAGTTGATTAGTGTGTTTGGCAGTTGTCTAGTGTGTGTGTGTCAGTTGTCTACTGTGTTTGGCAGTTGTCTTATGTGTTTGGCAGTTGTCTAGTGTGTGTGTCAGTTGTCTAGTGTGTGTGGTATTTGTCTACTATGTTTGGCAGTTGTCTAGTGTGTGTGGCAGTTGTCTAGTGTGGTTGGCAGTTGTCTGATGTGTTTGGCAGTTGTCTAGTGTGTGTGTCAGTTGTCTAGTGTGTTTGGCAGTTGTCTAGTGTGTTTGGCAGTTGTCTGATGTGTTTGGCAGTTGTCTAGTGTGTGTGTCAGTTGTCTAGTGTGTTTGGCAGTTGTCTAGTGTGTTTGGCAGTTGTCTAGTGTGTTTGTCAGTTGTCTAGTGTGTTTGGCAGTTGTTTAGTGTGTTTGGCAGTTGTCTAGTGTGTGGGTGTCAGTTGTCTAGTGTTTTTGTCAGTTGTCTAGAGTGTGTGGCAGTTGAATAGTGTGTTTGGCAGTTGTCTAGTGTGTGTGGTAGTTGTCTACTATGTGTGGCAGTTGTTTAGTGTGTTTGGCAGTTGTCTAGTGTGTGGGTGTCAGTTGTCTAGTGTTTGTGTCAGTTGTCTAGTGTGTGTGGCAGTTGTCTAGTGTGTTTGGCAGTTGACTAGTGTGTGTAGTAGTTTTCTACTATGTGTGGCAGTTGACTAGTGTGTTTGGCAGTTGTCTAGTGTGTGTGTGAGTGTGTCAGTTGTCTAGTGTTTGTGTCAGTTGTCTAGTGTTTGTGTCAGTTGTCTAGTGTGGCAGTTGTTTGGCAGTTGTCTAGTGTGTGTGGCAGTTGGCTAGTGTGTTTGGCAGTTGTCTAGTGTGTTTGACTAGTGTGTGTAGTAGCTGTCTACTATGTGTGGCAGTTGTCTAGTGTGTGTGACAGTTGTCTAATGTGTTTGGCAGTTTTCTAGTGTGTTTGTCAGTTGTCTAGTGTGTTTGGCAGTTGTCTAGTGTGTGTGGCAGTTGGCTAGTGTGTTTGGCAGTTGTCTAGTGTGTTTAGCAGTTATCTAGTGTGTTTGGCAGTTGATTACTGTGTGTGGCAGTTGTCTAGTGTGTGTGTCAGTTGTCTACTGTGTTTGGCAGTTGTCTACTGTGTTTGGCAGTTGTCTTATGTGTTTGGCAGTTGTCTAGTGTGTGTGTCAGTTGTCTAATGTGTTTGGCAGTTGTTTAGTGTGATTGGCAGTTGCCTAGTGTGTTTGGCAGTTGTCTAGTGTGTGTGGCAGTTGAATAGTGTGTTTGGCAGTTTTCTATTGTGTGTGGCAGTTGTCTAGTGTGTGTGGCAGTTGCCTAGTGTGTGTGGCAGTTGCCTAGTGTGTGTGTCAGTTGTCTAGTGTGTTTGGCAGTTGTCTACTGTCTTTGGCAGTTGTCTTATGTGTTTGGCCGTTGTCTAGTGTGTGTGTCAGTTGTCTAGTGTGTTTGGCAGTTGTTTAGTGTGATTGGCAGTTGCCTAGTGTTTTTGGCAGTTGTCTAGTGTGTGTGGCAGTTGACTAGTGTGTTTGGCATTTTTCTATTGTGTGTGGCAGTTGTCTAGTGTGTGTGGCAGTTGCCTAGTGTGTGTGGCAGTTGCCTAGTGTGTTTGGCAGTTGTCTAGTGTGTTTGGCAGGTGTCTTATGTGTTTGGCAGTTGTCTACTATGTGTGGCAGTTGTCTAGTGTGTGAGTGTCAGTTGTATAGTGTGTGTGGCAGTTGTCTAGTGTGTGTGGCAGTTGTCTAGTGTGTGTGGCAGTTGTCTAGTGTGTTTGGCAATTGTCTAGTGTTTGTCGCAGTTGTCTAGTGTGTTTGGCAGTTGGCTAGTGTGTTTGGCAGTTGTCTAGTGTGTTCGGCAGCTGTCTAGTGTGTTTGGCAGTTGTCTAGTGTGTGTGGTATTTGTCTACTATGTTTGGCAGTTGACTAGTGTGTTTGGCAGTTGTCTAGTGTGTGTGGCAGTTGTCTAGTGTGGTTGGCAGTTGTCTGATGTGTTTGGCAGTTGTCTAGTGTGTGTGTCAGTTGTCTAGTGTGTTTGGTAGTTGTCTAGTGTGTTTGGCAGTTGTCTGATGTGTTTGGCATTTGTCTAGAGTGTGTGTCAGTTGTCTAGTGTGTTTGTCAGTTGTCTAGTGTGTTTGGCAGTTGTCTAGTGTGTTTGTCAGTTGTCTAGTGTGTTTAGCAGTTGTTTAGTGTGTTTGGCAGTTGTCTAGTGTGTGGGTGTCAGTTGTCTAGTGTTTGTGTCAGTTGTCTAGAGTGTGTGGCAGTTGAATAGTGTGTTTGGCAGTTGTCTAGTGTGTTTGGCAGTTGACTAGTGTGTGTAGTAGCTGTCTACCATGTGTGGCAGTTGTCTAGCTTGTGTGGCAGTTGTCTAATGTGTTTGGCAGTTTTCTAGTGTGTTTGTCAGTTGTCTAGTGTGTTTGGCAGTTGATTACTGTGTGTGTCAGTTGTCTAGTGTGTATGGCAGTTGTTTAGTGTGATTGGCAGTTGCCTAGTGTGTTTGGCAGTTGTCTTGTGTGTGTGGCAGTTGACTAGTGTGTTTGGCATTTTTCTATTGTGTGTGGCAGTTGTCTAGTGTGTGTGGCAGTTGCCTAGTGTGTGTGGCAGTTGCCTAGTGTGTTTGGCAGTTGTCTAGTGTGTTTGGCAGGTGTCTTATGTGTTTGGCAGTTGTCTACTATGTGTGGCAGTTGTCTAGTGTGTTTGGCAGTTGTCTAGTGTGTGAGTGTCAGTTGTATAGTGTGTGTGGCAGTTGTCTAGTGTGTGTGTCAGTTGTCTAGTGTGTTTGGCAGTTGTCTAGTGTGTTTGTCAGTTGTCTAGTGTGTTTAGCAGTTGTTTAGTGTGTTTGGCAGTTGTCTAGTGTGTGGGTGTCAGTTGTCTAGTGTTTGTGTCAGTTGTCTAGAGTGTGTGGCAGTTGAATAGTGTGTTTGGCAGTTGTCTAGTGTGTTTGGCAGTTGACTAGTGTGTGTAGTAGCTGTCTACCATGTGTGGCAGTTGTCTAGCTTGTGTGGCAGTTGTCTAATGTGTTTGGCAGTTTTCTAGTGTGTTTGTCAGTTGTCTAGTGTGTTTGGCAGTTGATTACTGTGTGTGTCAGTTGTCTAGTGTGTATGGCAGTTGTTTAGTGTGATTGGCAGTTGCCTAGTGTGTTTGGCAGTTGTCTTGTGTGTGTGGCAGTTGCCTAGTGTGTGTGGCAGTTGCCTAGTGTGTTTGGCAGTTGTCTAGTGTGTTTGGCAGGTGTCTTATGTGTTTGGCAGTTGTCTACTATGTGTGGCAGTTGTCTAGTGTGTTTGGCAGTTGTCTAGTGTGTGAGTGTCAGTTGTATAGTGTGTGTGGCAGTTGTCTAGTGTGTGTGGCAGTTGTCTAGTGTGTTTGGCAATTGTCTAGTGTTTATCGCAGTTGTCTAGTGTGTTTGGCAGTTGGCTAGTGTGTTTGGCAGTTGTCTAGTGTGTTCGGCAGCTGTCTAGTGTGTTTGGCAGTTGTCTAGTGTGTGTGGTATTTGTCTACTATGTTTGGCAGTTCACTAGTGTGTTTGGCAGTTGTCTAGTGTGTGTGTCAGTTTTCTAGTGTGTTTGGCAGTTGTCTACTGTGTTTGGCAGTTGTCTTATGTGTTTGGCAGTTGTCTAGTGTGTGTGTCAGTTGTCTAGTGTGTTTGGCAGTTGTTTAGTGTGATTGGCAGTTGCCTAGTGTGTTTGGTAGTTGTCTAGTGTGTGTGGCAGTTGACTAGTGTGTTTGGCAGTTTTCTATTGTGTGTGGCAGTTGTCTAGTGTGTCTGGCAGTTGCCTAGTGTGTGTGGCAGTTGCCTAGTGTGTTTGGCAGTTGTCTAGTGTGTTTGGCAGTTGTCTTATGTGTTTGGCAGTTGTCTACTATGTGTGGCAGTTGTCTAGTGTGTTTGGCAGTTGTCTAGTGTGTGAGTGGCAATTGTCTAGTGTGTGTGGCAGTTGTCTAGTGTGTTTGGCAGTTGTCTAGTGTGTATCGCAGTTGTCTAGTGTGTTTGGCAGTTGGCTAGTGTGTTTGGCAGTTGTCTAGTGTGTTCGGCAGCTGTCTAGTGTGTGTCGCAGTTGTCTAGTGTGTTTGGTAGTTGGCTAGTGTGTTTGGCAGTTGTCTAGTGTGTGTGGCAGTTGGCTAGTGTGTTTGGTAGTTGGCTAGTGTGTTTGGCAGTTGTCTAGTGTGTGTGGCAGTTGGCTAGTGTGTTTGGCAGTTGTCTAGTGTGTGTGTGAGTTGGCTAGTGTGTTCAACAGTTGTCTAGTGTGTTTGGCAGTTGTCTAGTGTTTGTGGCAGTTGGCTAGTGTGTTTGGCAGTTGTATAGTGTGTGTGGCAGTTGGCTAGTGTGTTTGGCAGTTCTCTAGTGTGTGTGTGAGTTGGCTAGTGTGTTCAACAGTTGTCTAGTGTGTTTGGCAGTTGTCTAGTGTGTGTGGCAGTTGGCTAGTGTGTTTGGCAGTTGTCTAGTGTGTGTGGGAGTTGGCTAGTATCTTTGGCAGTTGTCTAGTGTGTGTGGCAGTTGGCTAGTGTGTTTGGCAGTTGTCTAGTGTGTTTTGCAGTTGTCTAGTGTGTTTGCCAGTTGTGTAGTGTATTTGGCAGTTGTCTAGTGTGCGTGGCAGATGTCTACTGTGTTTGGCAGTTGTCTAGTGTGTTTTGCAGTTGTCTAGTGTGTTTGGCAGTTGTATAGTGTATTTGGCAGTTGTCTAGTGTGTGTGGCAGTTGACTAGTGTGTTTGGCAGTTGTTTAGTGTGTTTGGCACTTGTCTAGTGTGTTTGGCAGTTGTCTAGTGTGTGAAGCAGTTGTCTAGTGTGTTTGGCAGTTGTCTAGTGTGTGTGTCAGTTGTCTACTGTGTTTGGCAGTTGTCTACTGTGTTTGGCAGTTGTCTTATGTGTTTGGCAGTTGTCTAGTGTGTGTGTCAGTTGTCTAGTGTGTTTGGCAGTTGTTTGGTGTGATTGGCAGTTGCCTAGTGTGTTTGGCAGTTGTCTAGTGTGTGTTGCAGTTGACTAGTGTGTTTGGCAGTTTTCTATTGTGTGTGGCAGTTGTCTAGTGTGTGTGGCAGTTGCCTAGTGTGTGTGGCAGTTGCCTAGTGTGTTTGGCAGTTGTCTAGTGTGTTTGGCAGTTGTCTTATGTGTTTGGCAGTTGTCTACTATGTGTGGCAGTTGTCTAGTGTGTTTGGCAGTTGTCTAGTGTGTGAGTGTCAGTTGTCTAGTGTGTGTGGCAATTGTCTAGTGTGTGTGGCAGTTGTCTAGTGTGTTTGGCAGTTGTCTAGTGTGTATCGCAGTTGTCTAGTGTGTTTGGCAGTTGGCTAGTGTGTTTGGCAGTTGTCTAGTGTGTTCGGCAGCTGTCTAGTGTGTGTCGCAGTTGTCTAGTGTGTTTGGTAGTTGGCTAGTGTGTTTGGCAGTTGTCTAGTGTGTGTGGCAGTTGGCTAGTGTGTTTGGCAGTTGTCTAGTGTGTGTGTGAGTTGGCTAGTGTGTTCAACAGTTGTCTAGTGTGTTTGGCAGTTGTCTAGTGTTTGTGGCAGTTGGCTAGTGTGTTTGGCAGTTGTCTAGTGTGTGTGGGAGTTGGCTAGTATCTTTGGCAGTTGTCTAGTGTGTGTGGCAGTTGGCTAGTGTGTTTGGCAGTTGTCTAGTGTGTTTGGCAGTTGTCTAGTTTGTGTGGCAGTTGTCTAGTGTTTTTGGCAGTTGTGTAGTGGGTTTGGCAGGGTTGTAGTTTGTTTGGCAGTTGTCTAGTGTGTTTTGCAGTTGTCTAGTGTGTTTGACAGTTGTGTAGTGTATTTGGCAGTTGTCTAGTGTGCGTGGCAGATGTCTACTGTGTTTGGCAGTTGTCTAGTGTGTTTTGCAGTTGTCTAGTGTGTTTGGCAGTTGTATAGTGTATTTGGCAGTTGTCTAGTGTGTGTGGCAGTTGACTAGTGTGTTTGGCAGTTGTTTAGTGTGTTTGGCACTTGTCTAGTGTGTTTGGCAGTTGTCTAGTGTGTGAAGCAGTTGTCTAGTGTGTTTGGCAGTTGTCTAGTGTGTGTGGCAGTTGTCTAGTGTGTGTGGCAGTTGTCTAGTGTGTGTGGCATTGGTCTAGTGTGTTTGGCAGTTGTCTAGTGTGTTTGGCAGTTGTCTAGTGTGTGTGTCAGTTGTCTAGTGTGTGTGTCAGTTGTCTACTGTGTTTGGCAGTTGTCTACTGTGTTTGGCAGTTGTCTTATGTGTTTGGCAGTTGTCTAGTGTGTGTGTCAGTTGTCTACTGTGTTTGGCAGTTGTTTGGTGTGATTGGCAGTTGCCTAGTGTGTTTGGCAGTTGTCTAGTGTGTGTGGCAGTTGACTAGTGTGTTTGGCAGTTTTCTATTGTGTGTGGCAGTTGTCTAGTGTGTGTGGCAGTTGCCTAGTGTGTGTGGCAGTTGCCTAGTGTGTTTGGCAGTTGTCTAGTGTGTTTGGCAGTTGTCTTATGTGTTTGGCAGTTGTCTACTATGTGTGGCAGTTGTCTAGTGTGTTTGGCAGTTGTCTAGTGTGTGAGTGTCAGTTTTCTAGTGTGTGTGGCAATTGTTTAGTGTGTGTGGCAGTTGTCTAGTGTGTTTGGCAGTTGTCTAGTGTGTATCGCAGTTGTCTAGCGTGTTTGGCAGTTGGCTAGTGTGTTTGGCAGTTGTCTAGTGTGTTCGGCAGCTGTCTAGTGTGTGTCGCAGTTGTGTAGTGTGTTTGGTAGTTGGCTAGTGTGTTTGGCAGTTGTCTAGTGTGTGTGGCAGTTGGCTAGTGTGTTTGGCAGTTGTCTAGTGTGTGTGTGAGTTGGCTAGTGTGTTCAACAGTTGTCTAGTGTGTTTGGCAGTTGTCTAGTGTTTGTGGCAGTTGGCTATTGTGTTTGGCAGTTGTCTAGTGTGTGTGGCAGTTGGCTAGTGTGTTTGGCAGTTGTCTAGTGTGTGTGTGAGTTGGCTAGTGTGTTCAACAGTTGTCTAGTGTGTTTGGCAGTTGTCTAGTGTGTGTGGCAGTTGGCTAGTGTGTTTGGCAGTTGTCTAGTGTGTGTGGGAGTTGGCTAGTATCTTTGGCAGTTGTCTAGTGTGTGTGGCAGTTGGCTAGTGTGTTTGGCAGTTGTCTAGTGTGTTTTGCAGTTGTCTAGTGTGTTTGCCAGTTGTCTTGTGTGTTTGGCAGTTGTCTAGTGTGTGTGGCAGTTGGCTAGTGTGTTTGGCAGTTTTCTATTGTGTGTGGCAGTTGTCTAGTGTGTGTGGCAGTTGCCTAGTGTGTGTGGCAGTTGCCTAGTGTGTTTGGCAGTTGTCTAGTGTGTTTGGCAGTTGTCTTATGTGTTTGGCAGTTGTCTACTATGTGTGGCAGTTGTCTAGTGTGTTTGGCAGTTGTCTAGTGTGTGAGTGTCAGTTGTCTAGTGTGTGTGGCAATTGTCTAGTGTGTGTGGCAGTTGTCTAGTGTGTTTGGCAGTTGTCTAGTGTGTATCGCAGTTGTCTAGTGTGTTTGGCAGTTGGCTAGTGTGTTTGGCAGTTGTCTAGTGTGTTCGGCAGCTGTCTAGTGTGTGTCGCAGTTGTCTAGTGTGTTTGGTAGTTGGCTAGTGTGTTTGGCAGTTGTCTAGTGTGTGTGGCAGTTGGCTAGTGTGTTTGGCAGTTGTCTAGTGTGTGTGTGAGTTGGCTAGTGTGTTCAACAGTTGTCTAGTGTGTTTGGCAGTTGTCTAGTGTTTGTGGCAGTTGGCTAGTGTGTTTGGCAGTTGTCTAGTGTGTGTGGGAGTTGGCTAGTATCTTTGGCAGTTGTCTAGTGTGTGTGGCAGTTGGCTAGTGTGTTTGGCAGTTGTCTAGTGTGTTTGGCAGTTGTCTAGTTTGTGTGGCAGTTGTCTAGTGTTTTTGGCAGTTGTGTAGTGGGTTTGGCAGGGTTGTAGTTTGTTTGGCAGTTGTCTAGTGTGTTTTGCAGTTGTCTAGTGTGTTTGGCAGTTGTGTAGTGTATTTGGCAGTTGTCTAGTGTGCGTGGCAGATGTCTACTGTGTTTGGCAGTTGTCTAGTGTGTTTTGCAGTTGTCTAGTGTGTTTGGCAGTTGTATAGTGTATTTGGCAGTTGTCTAGTGTGTGTGGCAGTTGACTAGTGTGTTTGGCAGTTGTTTAGTGTGTTTGGCACTTGTCTAGTGTGTTTGGCAGTTGTCTAGTGTGTGAAGCAGTTGTCTAGTGTGTTTGGCAGTTGTCTAGTGTGTGTGGCAGTTGTCTAGTGTGTGTGGCAGTTGTCTAGTGTGTGTGGCATTGGTCTAGTGTGTTTGGCAGTTGTCTAGTGTGTTTGGCAGTTGTCTAGTGTGTGTGTCAGTTGTCTAGTGTGTGTGTCAGTTGTCTACTGTGTTTGGCAGTTGTCTACTGTGTTTGGCAGTTGTCTTATGTGTTTGGCAGTTGTCTAGTGTGTGTGTCAGTTGTCTACTGTGTTTGGCAGTTGTTTGGTGTGATTGGCAGTTGCCTAGTGTGTTTGGCAGTTGTCTAGTGTGTGTGGCAGTTGACTAGTGTGTTTGGCAGTTTTCTATTGTGTGTGGCAGTTGTCTAGTGTGTGTGGCAGTTGCCTAGTGTGTGTGGCAGTTGCCTAGTGTGTTTGGCAGTTGTCTAGTGTGTTTGGCAGTTGTCTTATGTGTTTGGCAGTTGTCTACTATGTGTGGCAGTTGTCTAGTGTGTTTGGCAGTTGTCTAGTGTGTGAGTGTCAGTTTTCTAGTGTGTGTGGCAATTGTTTAGTGTGTGTGGCAGTTGTCTAGTGTGTTTGGCAGTTGTCTAGTGTGTATCGCAGTTGTCTAGCGTGTTTGGCAGTTGGCTAGTGTGTTTGGCAGTTGTCTAGTGTGTTCGGCAGCTGTCTAGTGTGTGTCGCAGTTGTGTAGTGTGTTTGGTAGTTGGCTAGTGTGTTTGGCAGTTGTCTAGTGTGTGTGGCAGTTGGCTAGTGTGTTTGGCAGTTGTCTAGTGTGTGTGTGAGTTGGCTAGTGTGTTCAACAGTTGTCTAGTGTGTTTGGCAGTTGTCTAGTGTTTGTGGCAGTTGGCTATTGTGTTTGGCAGTTGTCTAGTGTGTGTGGCAGTTGGCTAGTGTGTTTGGCAGTTGTCTAGTGTGTGTGTGAGTTGGCTAGTGTGTTCAACAGTTGTCTAGTGTGTTTGGCAGTTGTCTAGTGTGTGTGGCAGTTGGCTAGTGTGTTTGGCAGTTGTCTAGTGTGTGTGGGAGTTGGCTAGTATCTTTGGCAGTTGTCTAGTGTGTGTGGCAGTTGGCTAGTGTGTTTGGCAGTTGTCTAGTGTGTTTTGCAGTTGTCTAGTGTGTTTGCCAGTTGTCTTGTGTGTTTGGCAGTTGTCTAGTGTGTGTGGCAGTTGGCTAGTGTGTTTGGCAGTTGTCTAGTGTGTTTAGCAGTTATCTAGTGTGTTTGGCAGTTGATTACTGTGTGTGGCAGTTGTCTAGTGTGTGTGTCAGTTGTCTACTGTGTTTGGCAGTTGTCTACTGTGTTTGGCAGTTGTCTTATGTGTTTGGCAGTTGTCTAGTGTGTGTGTCAGTTGTCTAATGTGTTTGGCAGTTGTTTAGTGTGATTGGCAGTTGCCTAGTGTGTTTGGCAGTTGTCTAGTGTGTGTGGCAGTTGACTAGTGTGTTTGGCAGTTTTCTATTGTGTGTGGCAGTTGTCTAGTGTGTGTGGCAGTTGCCTAGTGTGTGTGGCAGTTGCCTAGTGTGTGTGTCAGTTGTCTAGTGTGTTTGGCAGTTGTCTACTGTCTTTGGCAGTTGTCTTATGTGTTTGGCCGTTGTCTAGTGTGTGTGTCAGTTGTCTAGTGTGTTTGGCAGTTGTTTAGTGTGATTGGCAGTTGCCTAGTGTTTTTGGCAGTTGTCTAGTGTGTGTGGCAGTTGTCTAGTGTGTATCGCAGTTGTCTAGCGTGTTTGGCAGTTGGCTAGTGTGTTTGGCAGTTGTCTAGTGTGTTCGGCAGCTGTCTAGTGTGTGTCGCAGTTGTCTAGTGTGTTTGGTAGTTGGCTAGTGTGTTTGGCAGTTGTCTAGTGTGTGTGGCAGTTGGCTAGTGTGTTTGGCAGTTGTCTAGTGTGTGTGTGAGTTGGCTAGTGTGTTCAACAGTTGTCTAGTGTGTGTGGCAGTTGTCTAGTGTGTGTGTCAGTTGTCTAGTGTGTGTGTCAGTTGTCTACTGTGTTTGGCAGTTGTCTACTGTGTTTGGCAGTTGTCTTATGTGTTTGGCAGTTGTGTAGTGTGTGTGTCAGTTGTCTACTGTGTTTGACAGTTGTTTGGTGTGATTGGCAGTTGCCTAGTGTGTTTGGCAGTTGTCTAGTGTGTGTGGCAGTTGACTAGTGTGTTTGGCAGTTTTCTATTGTGTGTGGCAGTTGTCTAGTGTGTGTGGCAGTTGCCTAGTGTGTGTGGCAGTTGCCTAGTGTGTTTGGCAGTTGTCTAGTGTGTATCGCAGTTGTCTAGCGTGTTTGGCAGTTGGCTAGTGTGTTTGGCAGTTGTCTAGTGTGTTCGGCAGCTGTCTAGTGTGTGTCGCAGTTGTCTAGTGTGTTTGGTAGTTGGCTAGTGTGTTTGGCAGTTGTCTAGTGTGTGTGGCAGTTGGCTAGTGTGTTTGGCAGTTGTCTAGTGTGTGTGTGAGTTGGCTAGTGTGTTCAACAGTTGTCTAGTGTGTGTGGCAGTTGTCTAGTGTGTGTGGCAGTTGTCTAGTGTGTGTGGCATTGGTCTAGTATGTTTGGCAGTTGTCTAGTGTGTTTGGCAGTTGTCTAGTGTGTGTGTCAGTTGTCTAGTGTGTGTGTCAGTTGTCTACTGTGTTTGGCAGTTGTCTACTGTGTTTGGCAGTTGTCTTATGTGTTTGGCAGTTGTCTAGTGTGTGTGTCAGTTGTCTACTGTGTTTGGCAGTTGTTTGGTGTGATTGGCAGTTGCCTAGTGTGTTTGGCTGTTGTCTAGTGTGTGTGGCAGTTGACTAGTGTGTTTGGCAGTTTTCTATTGTGTGTGGCAGTTGTCTAGTGTGTGTGGCAGTTGCCTAGTGTGTGTGGCAGTTGCCTAGTGTGTTTGGCAGTTGTCTAGTGTGTTTGGCAGTTGTCTTATGTGTTTGGCAGTTGTCTACTATGTGTGGCAGTTGTCTAGTGTGTTTGGCAGTTGTCTAGTGTGTGAGTGTCAGTTTTCTAGTGTGTGTGGCAATTGTTTAGTGTGTGTGGCAGTTGTCTAGTGTGTTTGGCAGTTGTCTAGTGTGTATCGCAGTTGTCTAGCGTGTTTGGCAGTTGGCTAGTGTGTTTGGCAGTTGTCTAGTGTGTTCGGCAGCTGTCTAGTGTGTGTCGCAGTTGTCTAGTGTGTTTGGTAGTTGGCTAGTGTGTTTGGCAGTTGTCTAGTGTGTGTGGCAGTTGGCTAGTGTGTTTGGCAGTTGTCTAGTGTGTGTGTGAGTTGGCTAGTGTGTTCAACAGTTGTCTAGTGTGTTTGGCAGTTGTCTAGTGTTTGTGGCAGTTGGCTATTGTGTTTGGCAGTTGTCTAGTGTGTGTGGCAGTTGGCTAGTGTGTTTGGCAGTTGTCTAGTGTGTGTGTGAGTTGGCTAGTGTGTTCAACAGTTGTCTAGTGTGTTTGGCAGTTGTCTAGTGTGTGTGGCAGTTGGCTAGTGTGTTTGGCAGTTGTCTAGTGTGTGTGGGAGTTGGCTAGTATCTTTGGCAGTTGTCTAGTGTGTGTGGCAGTTGGCTAGTGTGTTTGGCAGTTGTCTAGTGTGTTTTGCAGTTGTCTAGTGTGTTTGCCAGTTGTCTAGTGTGTTTGGCAGTTGTCTAGTGTGTGTGGCAGTTGGCTAGTGTGTTTGGCAGTTGTCTAGTGTGTTTAGCAGTTATCTAGTGTGTTTGGCAGTTGATTACTGTGTTTGGCAGTTGTCTAGTGTGTGTGTCAGTTGTCTACTGTGTTTGGCAGTTGTCTACTGTGTTTGGCAGTTGTCTTATGTGTTTGGCAGTTGTCTAGTGTGTGTGTCAGTTGTCTAATGTGTTTGGCAGTTGTTTAGTGTGATTGGCAGTTGCCTAGTGTGTTTGGCAGTTGTCTAGTGTGTGTGGCAGTTGACTAGTGTGTTTGGCAGTTTTCTATTGTGTGTGGCAGTTGTCTAGTGTGTGTGGCAGTTGCCTAGTGTGTGTGGCAGTTGCCTAGTGTGTGTGTAAGTTGTCTAGTGTGTTTGGCAGTTGTCTACTGTCTTTGGCAGTTGTCTTATGTGTTTGGCCGTTGTCTAGTGTGTGTGTCAGTTGTCTAGTGTGTTTGGCAGTTGTTTAGTGTGATTGGCAGTTGCCTAGTGTTTTTGGCAGTTGTCTAGTGTGTGTGGCAGTTGACTAGTGTGTTTGGCATTTTTCTATTGTGTGTGGCAGTTGTCTAGTGTGTGTGGCAGTTGCCTAGTGTGTGTGGCAGTTGCCTAGTGTGTTTGGCAGTTGTCTAGTGTGTTTGGCAGGTGTCTTATGTGTTTGGCAGTTGTCTACTATGTGTGGCAGTTGTCTAGTGTGTTTGGCAGTTGTCTAGTGTGTGAGTGTCAGTTGTATAGTGTGTGTGGCAGTTGTCTAGTGTGTGTGGCAGTTGTCTAGTGTGTTTGGCAATTGTCTAGTGTTTGTCGCAGTTGTCTAGTGTGTTTGGCAGTTGGCTAGTGTGTTTGGCAGTTGTCTAGTGTGTTCGGCAGCTGTCTAGTGTGTTTGGCAGTTGTCTAGTGTGTTTGGTAGTTGGCTAGTGTGTTTGGCAGTTGTCTAGTGTGTGTGGCAGTTGGCTAGTGTGTTTGGCAGTTGTCTAGTGTGTGTGTGAGTTGGCTAGTGTGTTCAACAGTTGTCTAGTGTGTTTGGCAGTTGTCTAGTGTTTGTGGCAGTTGGCTATTGTGTTTGGCAGTTGTCTAGTGTGTGTGGCAGTTGGCTAGTGTGTTTGGCAGTTGTCTAGTGTGTGTGTGAGTTGGCTAGTGTGTTCAACAGTTGTCTAGTGTGTTTGGCAGTTGTCTAGTGTGTGTGGCAGTTGGCTAGTGTGTTTGGCAGTTGTCTAGTGTGTGTGGGAGTTGGCTAGTATCTTTGGCAGTTGTCTAGTGTGTGTGGCAGTTGGCTAGTGTGTTTGGCAGTTGTCTAGTGTGTTTTGCAGTTGTCTAGTGTGTTTGCCAGTTGTCTAGTGTGTTTGGCAGTTGTCTAGTGTGTGTGGCAGTTGGCTAGTGTGTTTGGCAGTTGTCTAGTGTGTTTAGCAGTTATCTAGTGTGTTTGGCAGTTGATTACTGTGTGTGGCAGTTGTCTAGTGTGTGTGTCAGTTGTCTACTGTGTTTGGCAGTTGTCTACTGTGTTTGGCAGTTGTCTTATGTGTTTGGCAGTTGTCTAGTGTGTGTGTCAGTTGTCTAATGTGTTTGGCAGTTGTTTAGTGTGATTGGCAGTTGCCTAGTGTGTTTGGCAGTTGTCTAGTGTGTGTGGCAGTTGACTAGTGTGTTTGGCAGTTTTCTATTGTGTGTGGCAGTTGTCTAGTGTGTGTGGCAGTTGCCTAGTGTGTGTGGCAGTTGCCTAGTGTGTGTGTCAGTTGTCTAGTGTGTGTGGCAGTTGGCTAGTGTGTTTGGCAGTTGTCTAGTGTGTGTGTGAGTTGGCTAGTGTGTTCAACAGTTGTCTAGTGTGTTTGGCAGTTGTCTAGTGTTTGTGGCAGTTGGCTATTGTGTTTGGCAGTTGTCTAGTGTGTGTGGCAGTTGGCTAGTGTGTTTGGCAGTTGTCTAGTGTGTGTGTGAGTTGGCTAGTGTGTTCAACAGTTGTCTAGTGTGTTTGGCAGTTGTCTAGTGTGTGTGGCAGTTGGCTAGTGTGTTTGGCAGTTGTCTAGTGTGTGTGGGAGTTGGCTAGTATCTTTGGCAGTTGTCTAGTGTGTGTGGCAGTTGGCTAGTGTGTTTGGCAGTTGTCTAGTGTGTTTTGCAGTTGTCTAGTGTGTTTGCCAGTTGTCTAGTGTGTTTGGCAGTTGTCTAGTGTGTGTGGCAGTTGGCTAGTGTGTTTGGCAGTTGTCTAGTGTGTTTAGCAGTTATCTAGTGTGTTTGGCAGTTGATTACTGTGTGTGGCAGTTGTCTAGTGTGTGTGTCAGTTGTCTACTGTGTTTGGCAGTTGTCTACTGTGTTTGGCAGTTGTCTTATGTGTTTGGCAGTTGTCTAGTGTGTGTGTCAGTTGTCTAATGTGTTTGGCAGTTGTTTAGTGTGATTGGCAGTTGCCTAGTGTGTTTGGCAGTTGTCTAGTGTGTGTGGCAGTTGACTAGTGTGTTTGGCAGTTTTCTATTGTGTGTGGCAGTTGTCTAGTGTGTGTGGCAGTTGCCTAGTGTGTGTGGCAGTTGCCTAGTGTGTGTGTCAGTTGTCTAGTGTGTTTGGCAGTTGTCTACTGTCTTTGGCAGTTGTCTTATGTGTTTGGCCGTTGTCTAGTGTGTGTGTCAGTTGTCTAGTGTGTTTGGCAGTTGTTTAGTGTGATTGGCAGTTGCCTAGTGTTTTTGGCAGTTGTCTAGTGTGTGTGGCAGTTGACTAGTGTGTTTGGCATTTTTCTATTGTGTGTGGCAGTTGTCTAGTGTGTGTGGCAGTTGCCTAGTGTGTGTGGCAGTTGCCTAGTGTGTTTGGCAGTTGTCTAGTGTGTTTGGCAGGTGTCTTATGTGTTTGGCAGTTGTCTACTATGTGTGGCAGTTGTCTAGTGTGTTTGGCAGTTGTCTAGTGTGTGAGTGTCAGTTGTATAGTGTGTGTGGCAGTTGTCTAGTGTGTGTGGCAGTTGTCTAGTGTGTTTGGCAATTGTCTAGTGTTTGTCGCAGTTGTCTAGTGTGTTTGGCAGTTGGCTAGTGTGTTTGGCAGTTGTCTAGTGTGTTCGGCAGCTGTCTAGTGTGTTTGGCAGTTGTCTAGTGTGTGTGGTATTTGTCTACTATGTTTGGCAGTTGACTAGTGTGTTTGGCAGTTGTCTAGTGTGTGTGGCAGTTGTCTAGTGTGGTTGGCAGTTGTCTGATGTGTTTGGCAGTTGTCTAGTGTGTGTGTCAGTTGTCTAGTGTGTTTGGCAGTTGTCTAGTGTGTTTGGCAGTTGTCTGATGTGTTTGGCATTTGTCTAGAGTGTGTGTCAGTTGTCTAGTGTGTTTGTCAGTTGTCTAGTGTGTTTGGCAGTTGTCTAGTGTGTTTGTCAGTTGTCTAGTGTGTTTAGCAGTTGTTTAGTGTGTTTGGCAGTTGTTTAGTGTGTTTGGCACTTGTCTAGTGTGTTTGGCAGTTGTCTAGTGTGTGAAACAGTTGTCTAGTGTGTTTGGCAGTTGTCTAGTGTGTGTGTCAGTTGTCTACTGTGTTTGGCAGTTGTCTACTGTGTTTGGCAGTTGTCTTATGTGTTTTGCAGTTGTCTAGTGTGTTTGCCAGTTGTGTAGTGTATTTGGCAGTTGTCTAGTGTGCGTGGCAGATGTCTACTGTGTTTGGCAGTTGTCTAGTGTGTTTGGCAGTTGTATAGTGTATTTGGCAGTTGTCTAGTGTGTGTGGCAGTTGACTAGTGTGTTTGGCAGTTGTTTAGTGTGTTTGGCACTTGTCTAGTGTGTTTGGCAGTTGTCTAGTGTGTGAAGCAGTTGTCTAGTGTGTTCGGCAGTTGTCTAGTGTGTGTGTCAGTTGTCTACTGTGTTTGGCAGTTGTCTACTGTGTTTGGCAGTTGTCTTATGTGTTTGGCAGTTGTCTAGTGTGTGTGTCAGTTGTCTAGTGTGTTTGGCAGTTGTTTGGTGTGATTGGCAGTTGCCTAGTGTGTTTGGCAGTTGTCTAGTGTGTGTTGCAGTTGACTAGTGTGTTTGGCAGTTTTCTATTGTGTGTGGCAGTTGTCTAGTGTGTGTGGCAGTTTCCTAGTGTGTGTGGCAGTTGCCTAGTGTGTTTGGCAGTTGTCTAGTGTGTTTGGCAGTTGTCTTATGTGTTTGGCAGTTGTCTACTATGTGTGGCAGTTGTCTAGTGTGTTTGGCAGTTGTCTAGTGTGTGAGTGTCAGTTGTCTAGTGTGTGTGGCAATTGTCTAGTGTGTGTGGCAGTTGTCTAGTGTGTTTGGCAGTTGTCTAGTGTGTATCGCAGTTGTCTAGTGTGTTTGGCAGTTGGCTAGTGTGTTTGGCAGTTGTCTAGTGTGTTCGGCAGCTGTCTAGTGTGTGTCGCAGTTGTCTAGTGTGTTTGGTAGTTGGCTAGTGTGTTTGGCAGTTGTCTAGTGTGTGTGGCAGTTGGCTAGTGTGTTTGGCAGTTGTCTAGTGTGTGTGTGAGTTGGCTAGTGTGTTCAACAGTTGTCTAGTGTGTTTGGCAGTTGTCTAGTGTGTGTGGGAGTTGGCTAGTATCTTTGGCAGTTGTCTAGTGTGTGTGGCAGTTGGCTAGTGTGTTTGGCAGTTGTCTAGTGTGTTTGGCAGTTGTCTAGTTTGTGTGGCAGTTGTCTAGTGTTTTTGGCAGTTGTGTAGTGGGTTTGGCAGGGTTGTAGTTTGTTTGGCAGTTGTCTAGTGTGTTTTGCAGTTGTCTAGTGTGTTTGGCAGTTGTGTAGTGTATTTGGCAGTTGTCTAGTGTGTTTTGCAGTTGTCTAGTGTGTTTGGCAGTTGTATAGTGTATTTGGCAGTTGTCTAGTGTGTGTGACAGTTGACTAGTGTGTTTGGCAGTTGTTTAGTGTGTTTGGCACTTGTCTAGTGTGTTTGGCAGTTGTCTAGTGTGTGAAGCAGTTGTCTAGTGTGTTTGGCAGTTGTCTAGTGTGTGTGGCAGTTGTCTAGTGTGTGTGGCAGTTGTCTAGTGTGTGTGGCATTGGTCTAGTGTGTTTGGCAGTTGTCTAGTGTGTTTGGCAGTTGTCTAGTGTGTGTGTCAGTTGTCTAGTGTGTGTGTCAGTTGTCTACTGTGTTTGGCAGTTGTCTACTGTGTTTGGCAGTTGTCTTATGTGTTTGGCAGTTGTCTAGTGTGTGTGTCAGTTGTCTACTGTGTTTGGCAGTTGTTTGGTGTGATTGGCAGTTGCCTAGTGTGTTTGGCAGTTGTCTAGTGTGTGTGGCAGTTGACTAGTGTGTTTGGCAGTTTTCTATTGTGTGTGGCAGTTGTCTAGTGTGTGTGGCAGTTGCCTAGTGTGTGTGGCAGTTGCCTAGTGTGTTTGGCAGTTGTCTAGTGTGTTTGGCAGTTGTCTTATGTGTTTGGCAGTTGTCTACTATGTGTGGCAGTTGTCTAGTGTGTTTGGCAGTTGTCTAGTGTGTGAGTGTCAGTTTTCTAGTGTGTGTGGCAATTGTTTAGTGTGTGTGGCAGTTGTCTAGTGTGTTTGGCAGTTGTCTAGTGTGTATCGCAGTTGTCTAGCGTGTTTGGCAGTTGGCTAGTGTGTTTGGCAGTTGTCTAGTGTGTTCGGCAGCTGTCTAGTGTGTGTCGCAGTTGTCTAGTGTGTTTGGTAGTTGGCTAGTGTGTTTGGCAGTTGTCTAGTGTGTGTGGCAGTTGGCTAGTGTGTTTGGCAGTTGTCTAGTGTGTGTGTGAGTTGGCTAGTGTGTTCAACAGTTGTCTAGTGTGTTTGGCAGTTGTCTAGTGTTTGTGGCAGTTGGCTATTGTGTTTGGCAGTTGTCTAGTGTGTGTGGCAGTTGGCTAGTGTGTTTGGCAGTTGTCTAGTGTGTGTGTGAGTTGGCTAGTGTGTTCAACAGTTGTCTAGTGTGTTTGGCAGTTGTCTAGTGTGTGTGGCAGTTGGCTAGTGTGTTTGGCAGTTGTCTAGTGTGTGTGGGAGTTGGCTAGTATCTTTGGCAGTTGTCTAGTGTGTGTGGCAGTTGGCTAGTGTGTTTGGCAGTTGTCTAGTGTGTTTTGCAGTTGTCTAGTGTGTTTGCCAGTTGTCTAGTGTGTTTGGCAGTTGTCTAGTGTGTGTGGCAGTTGGCTAGTGTGTTTGGCAGTTGTCTAGTGTGTTTAGCAGTTATCTAGTGTGTTTGGCAGTTGATTACTGTGTGTGGCAGTTGTCTAGTGTGTGTGTCAGTTGTCTACTGTGTTTGGCAGTTGTCTACTGTGTTTGGCAGTTGTCTTATGTGTTTGGCAGTTGTCTAGTGTGTGTGTCAGTTGTCTAATGTGTTTGGCAGTTGTTTAGTGTGATTGGCAGTTGCCTAGTGTGTTTGGCAGTTGTCTAGTGTGTGTGGCAGTTGACTAGTGTGTTTGGCAGTTTTCTATTGTGTGTGGCAGTTGTCTAGTGTGTGTGGCAGTTGCCTAGTGTGTGTGGCAGTTGCCTAGTGTGTGTGTCAGTTGTCTAGTGTGTTTGGCAGTTGTCTACTGTCTTTGGCAGTTGTCTTATGTGTTTGGCCGTTGTCTAGTGTGTGTGTCAGTTGTCTAGTGTAATTGGCAGTTGTTTAGTGTGATTGGCAGTTGCCTAGTGTTTTTGGCAGTTGTCTAGTGTGTGTGGCAGTTGTCTAGTGTGTATCGCAGTTGTCTAGCGTGTTTGGCAGTTGGCTAGTGTGTTTGGCAGTTGTCTAGTGTGTTCGGCAGCTGTCTAGTGTGTGTCGCAGTTGTCTAGTGTGTTTGGTAGTTGGCTAGTGTGTTTGGCAGTTGTCTAGTGTGTGTGGCAGTTGGCTAGTGTGTTTGGCAGTTGTCTAGTGTGTGTGTGAGTTGGCTAGTGTGTTCAACAGTTGTCTAGTGTGTGTGGCAGTTGTCTAGTGTGTGTGTCAGTTGTCTAGTGTGTGTGTCAGTTGTCTACTGTGTTTGGCAGTTGTCTACTGTGTTTGGCAGTTGTCTTATGTGTTTGGCAGTTGTCTAGTGTGTGTGTCAGTTGTCTACTGTGTTTGGCAGTTGTTTGGTGTGATTGGCAGTTGCCTAGTGTGTTTGGCAGTTGTCTAGTGTGTGTGGCAGTTGACTAGTGTGTTTGGCAGTTTTCTATTGTGTGTGGCAGTTGTCTAGTGTGTGTGGCAGTTGCCTAGTGTGTGTGGCAGTTGCCTAGTGTGTTTGGCAGTTGTCTAGTGTGTATCGCAGTTGTCTAGCGTGTTTGGCAGTTGGCTAGTGTGTTTGGCAGTTGTCTAGTGTGTTCGGCAGCTGTCTAGTGTGTGTCGCAGTTGTCTAGTGTGTTTGGTAGTTGGCTAGTGTGTTTGGCAGTTGTCTAGTGTGTGTGGCAGTTGGCTAGTGTGTTTGACAGTTGTCTAGTGTGTGTGTGAGTTGGCTAGTGTGTTCAACAGTTGTCTAGTGTGTGTGGCAGTTGTCTAGTGTGTGTGGCAGTTGTCTAGTGTGTGTGGCATTGGTCTAGTGTGTTTGGCAGTTGTCTAGTGTGTTTGGCAGTTGTCTAGTGTGTGTGTCAGTTGTCTAGTGTGTGTGTCAGTTGTCTACTGTGTTTGGCAGTTGTCTACTGTGTTTGGCAGTTGTCTTATGTGTTTGGCAGTTGTCTAGTGTGTGTGTCAGTTGTCTACTGTGTTTGGCAGTTGTTTGGTGTGATTGGCAGTTGCCTAGTGTGTTTGGCAGTTGTCTAGTGTGTGTGGCAGTTGACTAGTGTGTTTGGCAGTTTTCTATTGTGTGTGGCAGTTGTCTAGTGTGTGTGGCAGTTGCCTAGTGTGTGTGGCAGTTGCCTAGTGTGTTTGGCAGTTGTCTAGTGTGTTTGGCAGTTGTCTTATGTGTTTGGCAGTTGTCTACTATGTGTGGCAGTTGTCTAGTGTGTTTGGCAGTTGTCTAGTGTGTGAGTGTCAGTTTTCTAGTGTGTGTGGCAATTGTTTAGTGTGTGTGGCAGTTGTCTAGTGTGTTTGGCAGTTGTCTAGTGTGTATCGCAGTTGTCTAGCGTGTTTGGCAGTTGGCTAGTGTGTTTGGCAGTTGTCTAGTGTGTTCGGCAGCTGTCTAGTGTGTGTCGCAGTTGTCTAGTGTGTTTGGTAGTTGGCTAGTGTGTTTGGCAGTTGTCTAGTGTGTGTGGCAGTTGGCTAGTGTGTTTGGCAGTTGTCTAGTGTGTGTGTGAGTTGGCTAGTGTGTTCAACAGTTGTCTAGTGTGTTTGGCAGTTGTCTAGTGTGTGTGGCAGTTGGCTAGTGTGTTTGGCAGTTGTCTAGTGTGTGTGTCAGTTGTCTACTGTGTTTGGCAGTTGTTTGGTGTGATTGGCAGTTGCCTAGTGTGTTTGGCAGTTGTCTAGTGTGTGTGGCAGTTGACTAGTGTGTTTGGCAGTTTTCTATTGTGTGTGGCAGTTGTCTAGTGTGTGTGGCAGTTGCCTAGTGTGTGTGGCAGTTGCCTAGTGTGTTTGGCAGTTGTCTAGTGTGTTTGGCAGTTGTCTTATGTGTTTGGCAGTTGTCTACTATGTGTGGCAGTTGTCTAGTGTGTTTGGCAGTTGTCTAGTGTGTGAGTGTCAGTTTTCTAGTGTGTGTGGCAATTGTTTAGTGTGTGTGGCAGTTGTCTAGTGTGTTTGGCAGTTGTCTAGTGTGTATCGCAGTTGTCTAGCGTGTTTGGCAGTTGGCTAGTGTGTTTGGCAGTTGTCTAGTGTGTTCGGCAGCTGTCTAGTGTGTGTCGCAGTTGTCTAGTGTGTTTGGTAGTTGGCTAGTGTGTTTGGCAGTTGTCTAGTGTGTGTGGCAGTTGGCTAGTGTGTTTGGCAGTTGTCTAGTGTGTGTGTGAGTTGGCTAGTGTGTTCTACAGTTGTCTAGTGTGTTTGGCAGTTGTCTAGTGTTTTTGGCAGTTGGCTATTGTGTTTGGCAGTTGTCTAGTGTGTGTGGCAGTTGGCTAGTGTGTTTGGCAGTTGTCTAGTGTGTGTGTGAGTTGGCTAGTGTGTTCAACAGTTGTCTAGTGTGTTTGGCAGTTGTCTAGTGTGTGTGGCAGTTGGCTAGTGTGTTTGGCAGTTGTCTAGTGTGTGTGGGAGTTGGCTAGTATCTTTGGCAGTTGTCTAGTGTGTGTGGCAGTTGGCTAGTGTGTTTGGCAGTTGTCTAGTGTGTTTTGCAGTTGTCTAGTGTGTTTGCCAGTTGTCTAGTGTGTTTGGCAGTTGTCTAGTGTGTGTGGCAGTTGGCTAGTGTGTTTGGCAGTTGTCTAGTGTGTTTAGCAGTTATCTAGTGTGTTTGGCAGTTGATTACTGTGTGTGGCAGTTGTCTAGTGTGTGTGTCAGTTGTCTACTGTGTTTGGCAGTTGTCTACTGTGTTTGGCAGTTGTCTTATGTGTTTGGCAGTTGTCTAGTGTGTGTGTCAGTTGTCTAATGTGTTTGGCAGTTGTTTAGTGTGATTGGCAGTTGCCTAGTGTGTTTGGCAGTTGTCTAGTGTGTGTGGCAGTTGACTAGTGTGTTTGGCAGTTTTCTATTGTGTGTGGCAGTTGTCTAGTGTGTGTGGCAGTTGCCTAGTGTGTGTGGCAGTTGCCTAGTGTGTGTGTCAGTTGTCTAGTGTGTTTGGCAGTTGTCTACTGTCTTTGGCAGTTGTCTTATGTGTTTGGCCGTTGTCTAGTGTGTGTGTCAGTTGTCTAGTGTAATTGGCAGTTGTTTAGTGTGATTGGCAGTTGCCTAGTGTTTTTGGCAGTTGTCTAGTGTGTGTGGCAGTTGTCTAGTGTGTATCGCAGTTGTCTAGCGTGTTTGGCAGTTGGCTAGTGTGTTTGGCAGTTGTCTAGTGTGTTCGGCAGCTGTCTAGTGTGTGTCGCAGTTGTCTAGTGTGTTTGGTAGTTGGCTAGTGTGTTTGGCAGTTGTCTAGTGTGTGTGGCAGTTGGCTAGTGTGTTTGGCAGTTGTCTAGTGTGTGTGTGAGTTGGCTAGTGTGTTCAACAGTTGTCTAGTGTGTGTGGCAGTTGTCTAGTGTGTGTGTCAGTTGTCTAGTGTGTGTGTCAGTTGTCTACTGTGTTTGGCAGTTGTCTACTGTGTTTGGCAGTTGTCTTATGTGTTTGGCAGTTGTCTAGTGTGTGTGTCAGTTGTCTACTGTGTTTGGCAGTTGTTTGGTGTGATTGGCAGTTGCCTAGTGTGTTTGGCAGTTGTCTAGTGTGTGTGGCAGTTGACTAGTGTGTTTGGCAGTTTTCTATTGTGTGTGGCAGTTGTCTAGTGTGTGTGGCAGTTGCCTAGTGTGTGTGGCAGTTGCCTAGTGTGTTTGGCAGTTGTCTAGTGTGTATCGCAGTTGTCTAGCGTGTTTGGCAGTTGGCTAGTGTGTTTGGCAGTTGTCTAGTGTGTTCGGCAGCTGTCTAGTGTGTGTCGCAGTTGTCTAGTGTGTTTGGTAGTTGGCTAGTGTGTTTGGCAGTTGTCTAGTGTGTGTGGCAGTTGGCTAGTGTGTTTGGCAGTTGTCTAGTGTGTGTGTGAGTTGGCTAGTGTGTTCAACAGTTGTCTAGTGTGTGTGGCAGTTGTCTAGTGTGTGTGGCAGTTGTCTAGTGTGTGTGGCATTGGTCTAGTGTGTTTGGCAGTTGTCTAGTGTGTTTGGCAGTTGTCTAGTGTGTGTGTCAGTTGTCTAGTGTGTTTGGCAGTTGTCTAGTGTGTATCGCAGTTGTCTAGCGTGTTTGGCAGTTGGCTAGTGTGTTTGGCAGTTGTCTAGTGTGTTCGGCAGCTGTCTAGTGTGTGTCGCAGTTGTCTAGTGTGTTTGGTAGTTGGCTAGTGTGTTTGGCAGTTGTCTAGTGTGTGTGGCAGTTGGCTAGTGTGTTTGGCAGTTGTCTAGTGTGTGTGTGAGTTGGCTAGTGTGTTCTACAGTTGTCTAGTGTGTTTGGCAGTTGTCTAGTGTTTGTGGCAGTTGGCTATTGTGTTTGGCAGTTGTCTAGTGTGTGTGGCAGTTGGCTAGTGTGTTTGGCAGTTGTCTAGTGTGTGTGTGAGTTGGCTAGTGTGTTCAACAGTTGTCTAGTGTGTTTGGCAGTTGTCTAGTGTGTGTGGCAGTTGGCTAGTGTGTTTGGCAGTTGTCTAGTGTGTGTGGGAGTTGGCTAGTATCTTTGGCAGTTGTCTAGTGTGTGTGGCAGTTGGCTAGTGTGTTTGGCAGTTGTCTAGTGTGTTTTGCAGTTGTCTAGTGTGTTTGCCAGTTGTCTAGTGTGTTTGGCAGTTGTCTAGTGTGTGTGGCAGTTGGCTAGTGTGTTTGGCAGTTGTCTAGTGTGTTTAGCAGTTATCTAGTGTGTTTGGCAGTTGATTACTGTGTGTGGCAGTTGTCTAGTGTGTGTGTCAGTTGTCTACTGTGTTTGGCAGTTGTCTACTGTGTTTGGCAGTTGTCTTATGTGTTTGGCAGTTGTCTAGTGTGTGTGTCAGTTGTCTAATGTGTTTGGCAGTTGTTTAGTGTGATTGGCAGTTGCCTAGTGTGTTTGGCAGTTGTCTAGTGTGTGTGGCAGTTGACTAGTGTGTTTGGCAGTTTTCTATTGTGTGTGGCAGTTGTCTAGTGTGTGTGGCAGTTGCCTAGTGTGTGTGGCAGTTGCCTAGTGTGTGTGTCAGTTGTCTAGTGTGTTTGGCAGTTGTCTACTGTCTTTGGCAGTTGTCTTATGTGTTTGGCCGTTGTCTAGTGTGTGTGTCAGTTGTCTAGTGTAATTGGCAGTTGTTTAGTGTGATTGGCAGTTGCCTAGTGTTTTTGGCAGTTGTCTAGTGTGTGTGGCAGTTGTCTAGTGTGTATCGCAGTTGTCTAGCGTGTTTGGCAGTTGGCTAGTGTGTTTGGCAGTTGTCTAGTGTGTTCGGCAGCTGTCTAGTGTGTGTCGCAGTTGTCTAGTGTGTTTGGTAGTTGGCTAGTGTGTTTGGCAGTTGTCTAGTGTGTGTGGCAGTTGGCTAGTGTGTTTGGCAGTTGTCTAGTGTGTGTGTGAGTTGGCTAGTGTGTTCAACAGTTGTCTAGTGTGTGTGGCAGTTGTCTAGTGTGTGTGTCAGTTGTCTAGTGTGTGTGTCAGTTGTCTACTGTGTTTGGCAGTTGTCTACTGTGTTTGGCAGTTGTCTTATGTGTTTGGCAGTTGTCTAGTGTGTGTGTCAGTTGTCTACTGTGTTTGGCAGTTGTTTGGTGTGATTGGCAGTTGCCTAGTGTGTTTGGCAGTTGTCTAGTGTGTGTGGCAGTTGACTAGTGTGTTTGGCAGTTTTCTATTGTGTGTGGCAGTTGTCTAGTGTGTGTGGCAGTTGCCTAGTGTGTGTGGCAGTTGCCTAGTGTGTTTGGCAGTTGTCTAGTGTGTATCGCAGTTGTCTAGCGTGTTTGGCAGTTGGCTAGTGTGTTTGGCAGTTGTCTAGTGTGTTCGGCAGCTGTCTAGTGTGTGTCGCAGTTGTCTAGTGTGTTTGGTAGTTGGCTAGTGTGTTTGGCAGTTGTCTAGTGTGTGTGGCAGTTGGCTAGTGTGTTTGGCAGTTGTCTAGTGTGTGTGTGAGTTGGCTAGTGTGTTCAACAGTTGTCTAGTGTGTGTGGCAGTTGTCTAGTGTGTGTGGCAGTTGTCTAGTGTGTGTGGCATTGGTCTAGTGTGTTTGGCAGTTGTCTAGTGTGTTTGGCAGTTGTCTAGTGTGTGTGTCAGTTGTCTAGTGTGTGTGTCAGTTGTCTACTGTGTTTGGCAGTTGTCTACTGTGTTTGGCAGTTGTCTTATGTGTTTGGCAGTTGTCTAGTGTGTGTGTCAGTTGTCTACTGTGTTTGGCAGTTGTTTGGTGTGATTGGCAGTTGCCTAGTGTGTTTGGCAGTTGTCTAGTGTGTGTGGCAGTTGACTAGTGTGTTTGGCAGTTTTCTATTGTGTGTGGCAGTTGTCTAGTGTGTGTGGCAGTTGCCTAGTGTGTGTGGCAGTTGCCTAGTGTGTTTGGCAGTTGTCTAGTGTGTTTGGCAGTTGTCTTATGTGTTTGGCAGTTGTCTACTATGTGTGGCAGTTGTCTAGTGTGTTTGGCAGTTGTCTAGTGTGTGAGTGTCAGTTTTCTAGTGTGTGTGGCAATTGTTTAGTGTGTGTGGCAGTTGTCTAGTGTGTTTGGCAGTTGTCTAGTGTGTATCGCAGTTGTCTAGCGTGTTTGGCAGTTGGCTAGTGTGTTTGGCAGTTGTCTAGTGTGTTCGGCAGCTGTCTAGTGTGTGTCGCAGTTGTCTAGTGTGTTTGGTAGTTGGCTAGTGTGTTTGGCAGTTGTCTAGTGTGTGTGGCAGTTGGCTAGTGTGTTTGGCAGTTGTCTAGTGTGTGTGTGAGTTGGCTAGTGTGTTCAACAGTTGTCTAGTGTGTTTGGCAGTTGTCTAGTGTGTGTGGCAGTTGGCTAGTGTGTTTGGCAGTTGTCTAGTGTGTGTGTCAGTTGTCTACTGTGTTTGGCAGTTGTTTGGTGTGATTGGCAGTTGCCTAGTGTGTTTGGCAGTTGTCTAGTGTGTGTGGCAGTTGACTAGTGTGTTTGGCAGTTTTCTATTGTGTGTGGCAGTTGTCTAGTGTGTGTGGCAGTTGCCTAGTGTGTGTGGCAGTTGCCTAGTGTGTTTGGCAGTTGTCTAGTGTGTTTGGCAGTTGTCTTATGTGTTTGGCAGTTGTCTACTATGTGTGGCAGTTGTCTAGTGTGTTTGGCAGTTGTCTAGTGTGTATCGCAGTTGTCTAGCGTGTTTGGCAGTTGGCTAGTGTGTTTGGCAGTTGTCTAGTGTGTTCGGCAGCTGTCTAGTGTGTGTCGCAGTTGTCTAGTGTGTTTGGTAGTTGGCTAGTGTGTTTGGCAGTTGTCTAGTGTGTGTGGCAGTTGGCTAGTGTGTTTGGCAGTTGTCTAGTGTGTGTGTGAGTTGGCTAGTGTGTTCTACAGTTGTCTAGTGTGTTTGGCAGTTGTCTAGTGTTTGTGGCAGTTGGCTATTGTGTTTGGCAGTTGTCTAGTGTGTGTGGCAGTTGGCTAGTGTGTTTGGCAGTTGTCTAGTGTGTGTGTGAGTTGGCTAGTGTGTTCAACAGTTGTCTAGTGTGTTTGGCAGTTGTCTAGTGTGTGTGGCAGTTGGCTAGTGTGTTTGGCAGTTGTCTAGTGTGTGTGGGAGTTGGCTAGTATCTTTGGCAGTTGTCTAGTGTGTGTGGCAGTTGGCTAGTGTGTTTGGCAGTTGTCTAGTGTGTTTTGCAGTTGTCTAGTGTGTTTGCCAGTTGTCTAGTGTGTTTGGCAGTTGTCTAGTGTGTGTGGCAGTTGGCTAGTGTGTTTGGCAGTTGTCTAGTGTGTTTAGCAGTTATCTAGTGTGTTTGGCAGTTGATTACTGTGTGTGGCAGTTGTCTAGTGTGTGTGTCAGTTGTCTACTGTGTTTGGCAGTTGTCTACTGTGTTTGGCAGTTGTCTTATGTGTTTGGCAGTTGTCTAGTGTGTGTGTCAGTTGTCTAATGTGTTTGGCAGTTGTTTAGTGTGATTGGCAGTTGCCTAGTGTGTTTGGCAGTTGTCTAGTGTGTGTGGCAGTTGACTAGTGTGTTTGGCAGTTTTCTATTGTGTGTGGCAGTTGTCTAGTGTGTGTGGCAGTTGCCTAGTGTGTGTGGCAGTTGCCTAGTGTGTGTGTCAGTTGTCTAGTGTGTTTGGCAGTTGTCTACTGTCTTTGGCAGTTGTCTTATGTGTTTGGCCGTTGTCTAGTGTGTGTGTCAGTTGTCTAGTGTAATTGGCAGTTGTTTAGTGTGATTGGCAGTTGCCTAGTGTTTTTGGCAGTTGTCTAGTGTGTGTGGCAGTTGTCTAGTGTGTATCGCAGTTGTCTAGCGTGTTTGGCAGTTGGCTAGTGTGTTTGGCAGTTGTCTAGTGTGTTCGGCAGCTGTCTAGTGTGTGTCGCAGTTGTCTAGTGTGTTTGGTAGTTGGCTAGTGTGTTTGGCAGTTGTCTAGTGTGTGTGGCAGTTGGCTAGTGTGTTTGGCAGTTGTCTAGTGTGTGTGTGAGTTGGCTAGTGTGTTCAACAGTTGTCTAGTGTGTGTGGCAGTTGTCTAGTGTGTGTGTCAGTTGTCTAGTGTGTGTGTCAGTTGTCTACTGTGTTTGGCAGTTGTCTACTGTGTTTGGCAGTTGTCTTATGTGTTTGGCAGTTGTCTAGTGTGTGTGTCAGTTGTCTACTGTGTTTGGCAGTTGTTTGGTGTGATTGGCAGTTGCCTAGTGTGTTTGGCAGTTGTCTAGTGTGTGTGTGAGTTGGCTAGTGTGTTTGGCAGTTTTCTATTGTGTGTGGCAGTTGTCTAGTGTGTGTGGCAGTTGCCTAGTGTGTGTGGCAGTTGCCTAGTGTGTTTGGCAGTTGTCTAGTGTGTATCGCAGTTGTCTAGCGTGTTTGGCAGTTGGCTAGTGTGTTTGGCAGTTGTCTAGTGTGTTCGGCAGCTGTCTAGTGTGTGTCGCAGTTGTCTAGTGTGTTTGGTAGTTGGCTAGTGTGTTTGGCAGTTGTCTAGTGTGTGTGGCAGTTGGCTAGTGTGTTTGGCAGTTGTCTAGTGTGTGTGTGAGTTGGCTAGTGTGTTCAACAGTTGTCTAGTGTGTGTGGCAGTTGTCTAGTGTGTGTGGCAGTTGTCTAGTGTGTGTGGCATTGGTCTAGTGTGTTTGGCAGTTGTCTAGTGTGTTTGGCAGTTGTCTAGTGTGTGTGTCAGTTGTCTAGTGTGTTTGGCAGTTGTCTAGTGTGTATCGCAGTTGTCTAGCGTGTTTGGCAGTTGGCTAGTGTGTTTGGCAGTTGTCTAGTGTGTTCGGCAGCTGTCTAGTGTGTGTCGCAGTTGTCTAGTGTGTTTGGTAGTTGGCTAGTGTGTTTGGCAGTTGTCTAGTGTGTGTGGCAGTTGGCTAGTGTGTTTGGCAGTTGTCTAGTGTGTGTGTGAGTTGGCTAGTGTGTTCTACAGTTGTCTAGTGTGTTTGGCAGTTGTCTAGTGTTTGTGGCAGTTGGCTATTGTGTTTGGCAGTTGTCTAGTGTGTGTGGCAGTTGGCTAGTGTGTTTGGCAGTTGTCTAGTGTGTGTGTGAGTTGGCTAGTGTGTTCAACAGTTGTCTAGTGTGTTTGGCAGTTGTCTAGTGTGTGTGGCAGTTGGCTAGTGTGTTTGGCAGTTGTCTAGTGTGTGTGGGAGTTGGCTAGTATCTTTGGCAGTTGTCTAGTGTGTGTGGCAGTTGGCTAGTGTGTTTGGCAGTTGTCTAGTGTGTTTTGCAGTTGTCTAGTGTGTTTGCCAGTTGTCTAGTGTGTTTGGCAGTTGTCTAGTGTGTGTGGCAGTTGGCTAGTGTGTTTGGCAGTTGTCTAGTGTGTTTAGCAGTTATCTAGTGTGTTTGGCAGTTGATTACTGTGTGTGGCAGTTGTCTAGTGTGTGTGTCAGTTGTCTACTGTGTTTGGCAGTTGTCTACTGTGTTTGGCAGTTGTCTTATGTGTTTTGCAGTTGTCTAGTGTGTGTGTCAGTTGTCTAATGTGTTTGGCAGTTGTTTAGTGTGATTGGCAGTTGCCTAGTGTGTTTGGCAGTTGTCTAGTGTGTGTGGCAGTTGACTAGTGTGTTTGGCAGTTTTCTATTGTGTGTGGCAGTTGTCTAGTGTGTGTGGCAGTTGCCTAGTGTGTGTGGCAGTTGCCTAGTGTGTGTGTCAGTTGTCTAGTGTGTTTGGCAGTTGTCTACTGTCTTTGGCAGTTGTCTTATGTGTTTGGCCGTTGTCTAGTGTGTGTGTCAGTTGTCTAGTGTAATTGGCAGTTGTTTAGTGTGATTGGCAGTTGCCTAGTGTTTTTGGCAGTTGTCTAGTGTGTGTGGCAGTTGTCTAGTGTGTATCGCAGTTGTCTAGCGTGTTTGGCAGTTGGCTAGTGTGTTTGGCAGTTGTCTAGTGTGTTCGGCAGCTGTCTAGTGTGTGTCGCAGTTGTCTAGTGTGTTTGGTAGTTGGCTAGTGTGTTTGGCAGTTGTCTAGTGTGTGTGGCAGTTGGCTAGTGTGTTTGGCAGTTGTCTAGTGTGTGTGTGAGTTGGCTAGTGTGTTCAACAGTTGTCTAGTGTGTGTGGCAGTTGTCTAGTGTGTGTGTCAGTTGTCTAGTGTGTGTGTCAGTTGTCTACTGTGTTTGGCAGTTGTCTACTGTGTTTGGCAGTTGTCTTATGTGTTTGGCAGTTGTCTAGTGTGTGTGTCAGTTGTCTACTGTGTTTGGCAGTTGTTTGGTGTGATTGGCAGTTGCCTAGTGTGTTTGGCAGTTGTCTAGTGTGTGTGGCAGTTGACTAGTGTGTTTGGCAGTTTTCTATTGTGTGTGGCAGTTGTCTAGTGTGTGTGGCAGTTGCCTAGTGTGTGTGGCAGTTGCCTAGTGTGTTTGGCAGTTGTCTAGTGTGTATCGCAGTTGTCTAGCGTGTTTGGCAGTTGGCTAGTGTGTTTGGCAGTTGTCTAGTGTGTTCGGCAGCTGTCTAGTGTGTGTCGCAGTTGTCTAGTGTGTTTGGTAGTTGGCTAGTGTGTTTGGCAGTTGTCTAGTGTGTGTGGCAGTTGGCTAGTGTGTTTGGCAGTTGTCTAGTGTGTGTGTGAGTTGGCTAGTGTGTTCAACAGTTGTCTAGTGTGTGTGGCAGTTGTCTAGTGTGTGTGGCAGTTGTCTAGTGTGTGTGGCATTGGTCTAGTGTGTTTGGCAGTTGTCTAGTGTGTTTGGCAGTTGTCTAGTGTGTGTGTCAGTTGTCTAGTGTGTGTGTCAGTTGTCTACTGTGTTTGGCAGTTGTCTACTGTGTTTGGCAGTTGTCTTATGTGTTTGGCAGTTGTCTAGTGTGTGTGTCAGTTGTCTACTGTGTTTGGCAGTTGTTTGGTGTGATTGGCAGTTGCCTAGTGTGTTTGGCAGTTGTCTAGTGTGTGTGGCAGTTGACTAGTGTGTTTGGCAGTTTTCTATTGTGTGTGGCAGTTGTCTAGTGTGTGTGGCAGTTGCCTAGTGTGTGTGGCAGTTGCCTAGTGTGTTTGGCAGTTGTCTAGTGTGTTTGGCAGTTGTCTTATGTGTTTGGCAGTTGTCTACTATGTGTGGCAGTTGTCTAGTGTGTTTGGCAGTTGTCTAGTGTGTGAGTGTCAGTTTTCTAGTGTGTGTGGCAATTGTTTAGTGTGTGTGGCAGTTGTCTAGTGTGTTTGGCAGTTGTCTAGTGTGTATCGCAGTTGTCTAGCGTGTTTGGCAGTTGGCTAGTGTGTTTGGCAGTTGTCTAGTGTGTTCGGCAGCTGTCTAGTGTGTGTCGCAGTTGTCTAGTGTGTTTGGTAGTTGGCTAGTGTGTTTGGCAGTTGTCTAGTGTGTGTGGCAGTTGGCTAGTGTGTTTGGCAGTTGTCTAGTGTGTGTGTGAGTTGGCTAGTGTGTTCAACAGTTGTCTAGTGTGTTTGGCAGTTGTCTAGTGTGTGTGGCAGTTGGCTAGTGTGTTTGGCAGTTGTCTAGTGTGTGTGGCAGTTGGCTAGTGTGTTTGGCAGTTGTCTAGTGTGTTTTGCAGTTGTCTAGTGTGTTTGCCAGTTGTCTAGTGTGTTTGGCAGTTGTCTAGTGTGTGTGGCAGTTGGCTAGTGTGTTTGGCAGTTGTCTAGTGTGTTTAGCAGTTATCTAGTGTGTTTGGCAGTTGATTACTGTGTGTGGCAGTTGTCTAGTGTGTGTGTCAGTTGTCTACTGTGTTTGGCAGTTGTCTACTGTGTTTGGCAGTTGTCTTATGTGTTTGGCAGTTGTCTAGTGTGTGTGTCAGTTGTCTAATGTGTTTGGCAGTTGTTTAGTGTGATTGGCAGTTGCCTAGTGTGTTTGGCAGTTGTCTAGTGTGTGTGGCAGTTGACTAGTGTGTTTGGCAGTTTTCTATTGTGTGTGGCAGTTGTCTAGTGTGTGTGGCAGTTGCCTAGTGTGTGTGGCAGTTGCCTAGTGTGTGTGTCAGTTGTCTAGTGTGTTTGGCAGTTGTCTACTGTCTTTGGCAGTTGTCTTATGTGTTTGGCCGTTGTCTAGTGTGTGTGTCAGTTGTCTAGTGTGTTTGGCAGTTGTTTAGTGTGATTGGCAGTTGCCTAGTGTTTTTGGCAGTTGTCTAGTGTGTGTGGCAGTTGACTAGTGTGTTTGGCATTTTTCTATTGTGTGTGGCAGTTGTCTAGTGTGTGTGGCAGTTGCCTAGTGTGTGTGGCAGTTGCCTACTGTGTTTGGCAGTTGTCTAGTGTGTTTGGCAGGTGTCTTATGTGTTTGGCAGTTGTCTACTATGTGTGGCAGTTGTCTAGTGTGTTTGGCAGTTGTCTAGTGTGTGAGTGTCAGTTGTATAGTGTGTGTGGCAGTTGTCTAGTGTGTGTGGCAGTTGTCTAGTGTGTTTGGCAATTGTCTAGTGTTTGTCGCAGTTGACTAGTGTGTTTGGCAGTTGGCTAGTGTGTTTGGCAGTTGTCTAGTGTGTTCGGCAGCTGTCTAGTGTGTTTGGCAGTTGTCTAGTGTGTGTGGTATTTGTCTACTATGTTTGGCAGTTGACTAGTGTGTTTGGCAGTTGTCTAGTGTGTGTGGCAGTTGTCTAGTGTGGTTGGCAGTTGTCTGATGTGTTTGGCAGTTGTCTAGTGTGTGTGTCAGTTGTCTAGTGTGTTTGGCAGTTGTCTAGTGTGTTTGGCAGTTGTCTGATGTGTTTGGCATTTGTCTAGAGTGTGTGTCAGGTGTCTAGTGTGTTTGTCAGTTGTCTAGTGTGTTTGGCAGTTGTCTAGTGTGTTTGTCAGTTGTCTAGTGTGTTTAGCAGTTGTTTAGTGTGTTTGGCAGTTGTCTAGTGTGTGGGTGTCAGTTGTCTAGTGTTTGTGTCAGTTGTCTAGAGTGTGTGGCAGTTGAATAGTGTGTTTGGCAGTTGTCTAGTGTGTTTGGCAGTTGACTAGTGTGTGTAGTAGCTGTCTACCATGTGTGGCAGTTGTCTAGCTTGTGTGGCAGTTGTCTAATGTGTTTGTCAGTTTTCTAGTGTGTTTGTCAGTTGTCTAGTGTGTTTGGCAGTTGATTACTGTGTGTGTCAGTTGTCTAGTGTGTATGGCAGTTGTTTAGTGTGATTGGCAGTTGCCTAGTGTGTTTGGCAGTTGTCTAGTGTGTGTGGCAGTTGACTAGTGTGTTTGGCATTTTTCTATTGTGTGTGGCAGTTGTCTAGTGTGTGTGGCAGTTGCCTAGTGTGTGTGGCAGTTGCCTAGTGTGTTTGGCAGTTGTCTAGTGTGTTTGGCAGGTGTCTTATGTGTTTGGCAGTTGTCTACTATGTGTGGCAGTTGTCTAGTGTGTTTGGCAGTTGTCTAGTGTGTGAGTGTCAGTTGTATAGTGTGTGTGGCAGTTGTCTAGTGTGTGTGGCAGTTGTCTAGTGTGTTTGGCAATTGTCTAGTGTTTATCGCAGTTGTCTAGTGTGTTTGGCAGTTGGCTAGTGTGTTTGGCAGTTGTCTAGTGTGTTCGGCAGCTGTCTAGTGTGTTTGGCAGTTGTCTAGTGTGTGTGGTATTTGTCTACTATGTTTGGCAGTTCACTAGTGTGTTTGGCAGTTGTCTAGTGTGTGTGTCAGTTTTCTAGTGTGTTTGGCAGTTGTCTACTGTGTTTGGCAGTTGTCTTATGTGTTTGGCAGTTGTCTAGTGTGTGTGTCAGTTGTCTAGTGTGTTTGGCAGTTGTTTAGTGTGATTGGCAGTTGCCTAGTGTGTTTGGTAGTTGTCTAGTGTGTGTGGCAGTTGACTAGTGTGTTTGGCAGTTTTCTATTGTGTGTGGCAGTTGTCTAGTGTGTCTGGCAGTTGCCTAGTGTGTGTGGCAGTTGCCTAGTGTGTTTGGCAGTTGTCTAGTGTGTTTGGCAGTTGTCTTATGTGTTTGGCAGTTGTCTACTATGTGAGGCAGTTGTCTAGTGTGTTTGGCAGTTGTCTAGTGTGTGAGTGTCAGTTGTCTAGTGTGTGTGGCAATTGTCTAGTGTGTGTGGCAGTTGTCTAGTGTGTTTGGCAGTTGTCTAGTGTGTATCGCAGTTGTCTAGTGTGTTTGGCAGTTGGCTAGTGTGTTTGGCAGTTGTCTAGTGTGTTCGGCAGCTGTCTAGTGTGTGTCGCAGTTGTCTAGTGTGTTTGGTAGTTGGCTAGTGTGTTTGGCAGTTGTCTAGTGTGTGTGGCAGTTGGCTAGTGTGTTTGGTAGTTGGCTAGTGTGTTTGGCAGTTGTCTAGTGTGTGTGGCAGTTGGCTAGTGTGTTTGGCAGTTGTCTAGTGTGTGTGTTTGAGTTGGCTAGTGTGTTCAACAGTTGTCTAGTGTGTTTGGCAGTTGTCTAGTGTTTGTGGCAGTTGGCTAGTGTGTTTGGCAGTTGTGTAGTGTGTGTGGCAGTTGGCTAGTGTGTTTGGCAGTTGTCTAGTGTGTGTGTGAGTTGGCTAGTGTGTTCAACAGTTGTCTAGTGTGTTTGGCAGTTGTCTAGTGTGTGTGGCAGTTGGCTAGTGTGTTTGGCAGTTGTCTAGTGTGTGTGGGAGTTGGCTAGTATCTTTGGCAGTTGTCTAGTGTGTGTGGCAGTTGGCTAGTGTGTTTGGCAGTTGTCTAGTGTGTTTTGCAGTTGTCTAGTGTGTTTGCCAGTTGTGTAGTGTATTTGGCAGTTGTCTAGTGTGCGTGGCAGATGTCTACTGTGTTTGGCAGTTGTCTAGTGTGTTTGGCAGTTGTATAGTGTATTTGGCAGTTGTCTAGTGTGTGTGGCAGTTGACTAGTGTGTTTGGCAGATGTCTACTGTGTTTGGCAGTTGTCTAGTGTGTTTGGCAGTTGTCTAGTGTGTTTGGCAGTTGTCTAGTGTGTGAAGCAGTTGTCTAGTGTGTTTGGCAGTTGTCTAGTGTGTGTGTCAGTTGTCTACTGTGTTTGGCAGTTGTCTACTGTGTTTGGCAGTTGTCTTATGTGTTTGGCAGTTGTCTAGTGTGTGTGTCAGTTGTCTAGTGTGTTTGGCAGTTGTTTGGTGTGATTGGCAGTTGCCTAGTTTGTTTGGCAGTTGTCTAGTGTGTGTTGCAGTTGACTAGTGTGTTTGGCAGTTTTCTATTGTGTGTGGCAGTTGTCTAGTGTGTGTGGCAGTTGCCTAGTGTGTGTGGCAGTTGCCTAGTGTGTTTGGCAGTTGTCTAGTGTGTTTGGCAGTTGTCTTATGTGTTTGGCAGTTGTCTAGTGTGTGTGGCAGTTGGCTAGTGTGTTTGGCAGTTGTCTAGTGTGTGTGTGAGTTGTCTAGTGTGTGTGTCAGTTGTCTACTGTGTTTGGCAGTTGTCTACTGTGTTTGGCAGTTGTCTTATGTGTTTGGCAGTTGTCTAGTGTGTGTGTCAGTTGTCTACTGTGTTTGGCAGTTGTTTGGTGTGATTGGCAGTTGCCTAGTGTGTTTGGCAGTTGTCTAGTGTGTGTGGCAGTTGACTAGTGTGTTTGGCAGTTTTCTATTGTGTGTGGCAGTTGTCTAGTGTGTGTGGCAGTTGCCTAGTGTGTGTGGCAGTTGCCTAGTGTGTTTGGCAGTTGTCTAGTGTGTATCGCAGTTGTCTAGCGTGTTTGGCAGTTGCCTAGTGTGTTTGGCAGTTGTCTAGTGTGTTCGGCAGCTGTCTAGTGTGTGTCGCAGTTGTCTAGTGTGTTTGGTAGTTGGCTAGTGTGTTTGGCAGTTGTCTAGTGTGTGTGGCAGTTGGCTAGTGTGTTTGGCAGTTGTCTAGTGTGTGTGTGAGTTGGCTAGTGTGTTCAACAGTTGTCTAGTGTATTTGGCAGTTGTCTAGTGTGTGTGGCAGTTGTCTAGTGTGTGTGGCATTGGTCTAGTGTGTTTGGCAGTTGTCTAGTGTGTTTGGCAGTTGTCTAGTGTGTGTGTCAGTTGTCTAGTGTGTGTGTCAGTTGTCTACTGTGTTTGGCAGTTGTCTACTGTGTTTGGCAGTTGTCTTATGTGTTTGGCAGTTGTCTAGTGTGTGTGTCAGTTGTCTACTGTGTTTGGCAGTTGTTTGGTGTGATTGGCAGTTGCCTAGTGTGTTTGGCAGTTGTCTAGTGTGTGTGGCAGTTGACTAGTGTGTTTGGCAGTTTTCTATTGTGTGTGGCAGTTGTCTAGTGTGTGTGGCAGTTGCCTAGTGTGTGTGACAGTTGCCTAGTGTGTTTGGCAGTTGTCTAGTGTGTTTGGCAGTTGTCTTATGTGTTTGGCAGTTGTCTACTATGTGTGGCAGTTGTCTAGTGTGTTTGGCAGTTGTCTAGTGTGTGAGTGTCAGTTTTCTAGTGTGTGTGGCAATTGTTTAGTGTGTGTGGCAGTTGTCTAGTGTGTTTGGCAGTTGTCTAGTGTGTATCGCAGTTGTCTAGCGTGTTTGGCAGTTGGCTAGTGTGTTTTGCAGTTGTCTAGTGTGTTCGGCAGCTGTCTAGTGTGTGTCGCAGTTGTCTAGTGTGTTTGGTAGTTGGCTAGTGTGTTTGGCAGTTGTCTAGTGTGTGTGGCAGTTGGCTAGTGTGTTTGGCAGTTGTCTAGTGTGTGTGTGAGTTGGCTAGTGTGTTCAACAGTTGTCTAGTGTGTTTGGCAGTTGTCTAGTGTTTGTGGCAGTTGGCTATTGTGTTTGGCAGTTGTCTAGTGTGTGTGGCAGTTGGCTAGTGTGTTTGGCAGTTGTCTAGTGTGTGTGTGAGTTGGCTAGTGTGTTCAACAGTTGTCTAGTGTGTTTGGCAGTTGTCTAGTGTGTGTGGCAGTTGGCTAGTGTGTTTGGCAGTTGTCTAGTGTGTGTGGCAGTTGGCTAGTGTGTTTGGCAGTTGTCTAGTGTGTTTTGCAGTTGTCTAGTGTTTGTGGCAGTTGGCTATTGTGTTTGGCAGTTGTCTAGTGTGTGTGGCAGTTGGCTAGTGTGTTTGGCAGTTGTCTAGTGTGTGTGTGAGTTGGCTAGTGTGTTCAACAGTTGTCTAGTGTGTTTGGCAGTTGTCTAGTGTGTGTGGCAGTTGGCTAGTGTGTTTGGCAGTTGTCTAGTGTGTGTGGCAGTTGGCTAGTGTGTTTGGCAGTTGTCTAGTGTGTTTTGCAGTTGTCTAGTGTGTTTGCCAGTTGTCTAGTGTGTTTGGCAGTTGTCTAGTGTGTGTGGCAGTTGGCTAGTGTGTTTGGCAGTTGTCTAGTGTGTTTAGCAGTTATCTAGTGTGTTTGGCAGTTGATTACTGTGTGTGGCAGTTGTCTAGTGTGTGTGTCAGTTGTCTACTGTGTTTGGCAGTTGTCTACTGTGTTTGGCAGTTGTCTTATGTGTTTGGCAGTTGTCTAGTGTGTGTGTCAGTTGTCTAATGTGTTTGGCAGTTGTTTAGTGTGATTGGCAGTTGCCTAGTGTGTTTGGCAGTTGTCTAGTGTGTGTGGCAGTTGACTAGTGTGTTTGGCAATTGTCTAGTGTTTGTCGCAGTTGTCTAGTGTGTTTGGCAGTTGGCTAGTGTGTTTGGCAGTTGTCTAGTGTGTTCGGCAGCTGTCTAGTGTGTTTGGCAGTTGTCTAGTGTGTGTGGTATTTGTCTACTATGTTTGGCAGTTGACTAGTGTGTTTGGCAGTTGTATAGTGTGTGTGGCAGTTGTCTAGTGTGGTTGGCAGTTGTCTGATGTGTTTGGCAGTTGTCTAGTGTGTGTGTCAGTTGTCTAGTGTGTTTGGCAGTTGTCTAGTGTGTTTGGCAGTTGTCTGATGTGTTTGGCATTTGTCTAGAGTGTGTGTCAGTTGTCTAGTGTGTTTGTCAGTTGTCTAGTGTGTTTGGCAGTTGTCTAGTGTGTTTGTCAGTTGTCTAGTGTGTTTAGCAGTTGTTTAGTGTGTTTGGCAGTTGTCTAGTGTGTGGGTGTCAGTTGTCTAGTGTTTGTGTCAGTTGTCTAGAGTGTGTGGCAGTTGAATAGTGTGTTTGGCAGTTGTCTAGTGTGTTTGGCAGTTGACTAGTGTGTGTAGTAGCTGTCTACCATGTGTGGCAGTTGTCTAGCTTGTGTGGCAGTTGTCTAATGTGTTTGGCAGTTTTCTAGTGTGTTTGTCAGTTGTCTAGTGTGTTTGGCAGTTGATTACTGTGTGTGTCAGTTGTCTAGTGTGTATGGCAGTTGTTTAGTGTGATTGGCAGTTGCCTAGTGTGTTTGGCAGTTGTCTAGTGTGTGTGGCAGTTGACTAGTGTGTTTGGCATTTTTCTATTGTGTGTGGCAGTTGTCTAGTGTGTGTGGCAGTTGCCTAGTGTGTGTGGCAGTTGCCTAGTGTGTTTGGCAGTTGTCTAGTGTGTTTGGCAGGTGTCTTATGTGTTTGGCAGTTGTCTACTATGTGTGGCAGTTGTCTAGTGTGTTTGGCAGTTGTCTAGTGTGTGAGTGTCAGTTGTATAGTGTGTGTGGCAGTTGTTTAGTGTGATTGGCAGTTGCCTAGTGTTTTTGGCAGTTGTCTAGTGTGTGTGGCAGTTGACTAGTGTGTTTGGCATTTTTCTATTGTGTGTGGCAGTTGTCTAGTGTGTGTGGCAGTTGCCTAGTGTGTGTGGCAGTTGCCTACTGTGTTTGGCAGTTGTCTAGTGTGTTTGGCAGGTGTCTTATGTGTTTGGCAGTTGTCTACTATGTGTGGCAGTTGTCTAGTGTGTTTGGCAGTTGTCTAGTGTGTGAGTGTCAGTTGTATAGTGTGTGTGGCAGTTGTCTAGTGTGTGTGGCAGTTGTCTAGTGTGTTTGGCAATTGTCTAGTGTTTATCGCAGTTGTCTAGTGTGTTTGGCAGTTGGCTAGTGTGTTTGGCAGTTGTCTAGTGTGTTCGGCAGCTGTCTAGTGTGTTTGGCAGTTGTCTAGTGTGTGTGGTATTTGTCTACTATGTTTGGCAGTTCACTAGTGTGTTTGGCAGTTGTCTAGTGTGTGTGTCAGTTTTCTAGTGTGTTTGGCAGTTGTCTACTGTGTTTGGCAGTTGTCTTATGTGTTTGGCAGTTGTCTAGTGTGTGTGTCAGTTGTCTAGTGTGTTTGGCAGTTGTTTAGTGTGATTGGCAGTTGCCTAGTGTGTTTGGTAGTTGTCTAGTGTGTGTGGCAGTTGACTAGTGTGTTTGGCAGTTTTCTATTGTGTGTGGCAGTTGTCTAGTGTGTCTGGCAGTTGCCTAGTGTGTGTGGCAGTTGCCTAGTGTGTTTGGCAGTTGTCTAGTGTGTTTGGCAGTTGTCTTATGTGTTTGGCAGTTGTCTACTATGTGTGGCAGTTGTCTAGTGTGTTTGGCAGTTGTCTAGTGTGTGAGTGTCAGTTGTCTAGTGTGTGTGGCAATTTTCTAGTGTGTGTGGCAGTTGTCTAGTGTGTTTGGCAGTTGTCTAGTGTGTATCGCAGTTGTCTAGTGTGTTTGGCAGTTGGCTAGTGTGTTTGGCAGTTGTCTAGTGTGTTCGGCAGCTGTCTAGTGTGTGTCGCAGTTGTCTAGTGTGTTTGGTAGTTGGCTAGTGTGTTTGGCAGTTGTCTAGTGTGTGTGGCAGTTGGCTAGTGTGTTTGGTAGTTGGCTAGTGTGTTTGGCAGTTGTCTAGTGTGTGTGGCAGTTGGCTAGTGTGTTTGGCAGTTGTCTAGTGTGTGTGTTTGAGTTGGCTAGTGTGTTCAACAGTTGTCTAGTGTGTTTGGCAGTTGTCTAGTGTTTGTGGCAGTTGGCTAGTGTGTTTGGCAGTTGTGTAGTGTGTGTGGCAGATGGCTAGTGTGTTTGGCAGTTGTCTAGTGTGTGTGTGAGTTGGCTAGTGTGTTCAACAGTTGTCTAGTGTGTTTGGCAGTTGTCTAGTGTGTGTGGCAGTTGGCTAGTGTGTTTGGCAGTTGTCTAGTGTGTGTGGGAGTTGGCTAGTATCTTTGGCAGTTGTCTAGTGTGTGTGGCAGTTGGCTAGTGTGTTTGGCAGTTGTCTAGTGTGTTTTGCAGTTGTCTAGTGTGTTTGCCAGTTGTGTAGTGTATTTGGCAGTTGTCTAGTGTGCGTGGCAGATGTCTACTGTGTTTGGCAGTTGTCTAGTGTGTTTGGCAGTTGTATAGTGTATTTGGCAGTTGTCTAGTGTGTGTGGCAGTTGACTAGTGTGTTTGGCAGTTGTTTAGTGTGTTTGGCACTTGTCTAGTGTGTTTGGCAGTTGTCTAGTGTGTGAAGCAGTTGTCTAGTGTGTTTGGCAGTTGTCTAGTGTGTGTGTCAGTTGTCTACTGTGTTTGGCAGTTGTCTACTGTGTTTGGCAGTTGTCTTATGTGTTTGGCAGTTGTCTAGTGTGTGTGTCAGTTGTCTAGTGTGTTTGGCAGTTGTTTGGTGTGATTGGCAGTTGCCTAGTGTGTTTGGCAGTTGTCTAGTGTGTGTTGCAGTTGACTAGTGTGTTTGGCAGTTTTCTATTGTGTGTGGCAGTTGTCTAGTGTGTGTGGCAGTTGCCTAGTGTGTGTGGCAGTTGCCTAGTGTGTTTGGCAGTTGTCTAGTGTGTTTGGCAGTTGTCTTATGTGTTTGGCAGTTGTCTAGTGTGTGTGGCAGTTGGCTAGTGTGTTTGGCAGTTGTCTAGTGTGTGTGTGAGTTGTCTAGTGTGTGTGTCAGTTGTCTACTGTGTTTGGCAGTTGTCTACTGTGTTTGGCAGTTGTCTTATGTGTTTGGCAGTTGTCTAGTGTGTGTGTCAGTTGTCTACTGTGTTTGGCAGTTGTTTGGTGTGATTGGCAGTTGCCTAGTGTGTTTGGCAGTTGTCTAGTGTGTGTGGCAGTTGACTAGTGTGTTTGGCAGTTTTCTATTGTGTGTGGCAGTTGTCTAGTGTGTGTGGCAGTTGCCTAGTGTGTGTGGCAGTTGCCTAGTGTGTTTGGCAGTTGTCTAGTGTGTATCGCAGTTGTCTAGCGTGTTTGGCAGTTGCCTAGTGTGTTTGGCAGTTGTCTAGTGTGTTCGGCAGCTGTCTAGTGTGTGTCGCAGTTGTCTAGTGTGTTTGGTAGTTGGCTAGTGTGTTTGGCAGTTGTCTAGTGTGTGTGGCAGTTGGCTAGTGTGTTTGGCAGTTGTCTAGTGTGTGTGTGAGTTGGCTAGTGTGTTCAACAGTTGTCTAGTGTATTTGGCAGTTGTCTAGTGTGTGTGGCAGTTGTCTAGTGTGTGTGGCATTGGTCTAGTGTGTTTGGCAGTTGTCTAGTGTGTTTGGCAGTTGTCTAGTGTGTGTGTCAGTTGTCTAGTGTGTGTGTCAGTTGTCTACTGTGTTTGGCAGTTGTCTACTGTGTTTGGCAGTTGTCTTATGTGTTTGGCAGTTGTCTAGTGTGTGTGTCAGTTGTCTACTGTGTTTGGCAGTTGTTTGGTGTGATTGGCAGTTGCCTAGTGTGTTTGGCAGTTGTCTAGTGTGTGTGGCAGTTGACTAGTGTGTTTGGCAATTGTCTAGTGTTTGTCGCAGTTGTCTAGTGTGTTTGGCAGTTGGCTAGTGTGTTTGGCAGTTGTCTAGTGTGTTCGGCAGCTGTCTAGTGTGTTTGGCAGTTGTCTAGTGTGTGTGGTATTTGTCTACTATGTTTGGCAGTTGACTAGTGTGTTTGGCAGTTGTCTAGTGTGTGTGGCAGTTGTCTAGTGTGGTTGGCAGTTGTCTGATGTGTTTGGCAGTTGTCTAGTGTGTGTGTCAGTTGTCTAGTGTGTTTGGCAGTTGTCTAGTGTGTTTGGCAGTTGTCTGATGTGTTTGGCATTTGTCTAGAGTGTGTGTCAGTTGTCTAGTGTGTTTGTCAGTTGTCTAGTGTGTTTGGCAGTTGTCTAGTGTGTTTGTCAGTTGTCTAGTGTGTTTAGCAGTTGTTTAGTGTGTTTGGCAGTTGTCTAGTGTGTGGGTGTCAGTTGTCTAGTGTTTGTGTCAGTTGTCTAGAGTGTGTGGCAGTTGAATAGTGTGTTTGGCAGTTGTCTAGTGTGTTTGGCAGTTGACTAGTGTGTGTAGTAGCTGTCTACCATGTGTGGCAGTTGTCTAGCTTGTGTGGCAGTTGTCTAATGTGTTTGGCAGTTTTCTAGTGTGTTTGTCAGTTGTCTAGTGTGTTTGGCAGTTGATTACTGTGTGTGTCAGTTGTCTAGTGTGTATGGCAGTTGTTTAGTGTGATTGGCAGTTGCCTAGTGTGTTTGGCAGTTGTCTAGTGTGTGTGGCAGTTGACTAGTGTGTTTGGCATTTTTCTATTGTGTGTGGCAGTTGTCTAGTGTGTGTGGCAGTTGCCTAGTGTGTGTGGCAGTTGCCTAGTGTGTTTGGCAGTTGTCTAGTGTGTTTGGCAGGTGTCTTATGTGTTTGGCAGTTGTCTACTATGTGTGTCAGTTGTCTAGTGTGTTTGGCAGTTGTCTAGTGTGTGAGTGTCAGTTGTATAGTGTGTGTGGCAGTTGTTTAGTGTGATTGGCAGTTGCCTAGTGTTTTTGGCAGTTGTCTAGTGTGTGTGGCAGTTGACTAGTGTGTTTGGCATTTTTCTATTGTGTGTGGCAGTTGTCTAGTGTGTGTGGCAGTTGCCTAGTGTGTGTGGCAGTTGCCTACTGTGTTTGGCAGTTGTCTAGTGTGTTTGGCAGGTGTCTTATGTGTTTGGCAGTTGTCTACTATGTGTGGCAGTTGTCTAGTGTGTTTGGCAGTTGTCTAGTGTGTGAGTGTCAGTTGTATAGTGTGTGTGGCAGTTGTCTAGTGTGTGTGGCAGTTGTCTAGTGTGTTTGGCAATTGTCTAGTGTTTATCGCAGTTGTCTAGTGTGTTTGGCAGTTGGCTAGTGTGTTTGGCAGTTGTCTAGTGTGTTCGGCAGCTGTCTAGTGTGTTTGGCAGTTGTCTAGTGTGTGTGGTATTTGTCTACTATGTTTGGCAGTTCACTAGTGTGTTTGGCAGTTGTCTAGTGTGTGTGTCAGTTTTCTAGTGTGTTTGGCAGTTGTCTACTGTGTTTGGCAGTTGTCTTATGTGTTTGGCAGTTGTCTAGTGTGTGTGTCAGTTGTCTAGTGTGTTTGGCAGTTGTTTAGTGTGATTGGCAGTTGCCTAGTGTGTTTGGTAGTTGTCTAGTGTGTGTGGCAGTTGACTAGTGTGTTTGGCAGTTTTCTATTGTGTGTGGCAGTTGTCTAGTGTGTCTGGCAGTTGCCTAGTGTGTGTGGCAGTTGCCTAGTGTGTTTGGCAGTTGTCTAGTGTGTTTGGCAGTTGTCTTATGTGTTTGGCAGTTGTCTACTATGTGTGGCAGTTGTCTAGTGTGTTTGGCAGTTGTCTAGTGTGTGAGTGTCAGTTGTCTAGTGTGTGTGGCAATTTTCTAGTGTGTGTGGCAGTTGTCTAGTGTGTTTGGCAGTTGTCTAGTGTGTATCGCAGTTGTCTAGTGTGTTTGGCAGTTGGCTAGTGTGTTTGGCAGTTGTCTAGTGTGTTCGGCAGCTGTCTAGTGTGTGTCGCAGTTGTCTAGTGTGTTTGGTAGTTGGCTAGTGTGTTTGGCAGTTGTCTAGTGTGTGTGGCAGTTGGCTAGTGTGTTTGGTAGTTGGCTAGTGTGTTTGGCAGTTGTCTAGTGTGTGTGGCAGTTGGCTAGTGTGTTTGGCAGTTGTCTAGTGTGTGTGTTTGAGTTGGCTAGCGTGTTCAACAGTTGTCTAGTGTGTTTGGCAGTTGTCTAGTGTTTGTGGCAGTTGGCTAGTGTGTTTGGCAGTTGTGTAGTGTGTGTGGCAGTTGGCTAGTGTGTTTGGCAGTTGTCTAGTGTGTGTGTGAGTTGGCTAGTGTGTTCAACAGTTGTCTAGTGTGTTTGGCAGTTGTCTAGTGTGTGTGGCAGTTGGCTAGTGTGTTTGGCAGTTGTCTAGTGTGTGTGGGAGTTGGCTAGTATCTTTGGCAGTTGTCTAGTGTGTGTGGCAGTTGGCTAGTGTGTTTGGCAGTTGTCTAGTGTGTTTTGCAGTTGTCTAGTGTGTTTGCCAGTTGTGTAGTGTATTTGGCAGTTGTCTAGTGTGCGTGGCAGATGTCTACTGTGTTTGGCAGTTGTCTAGTGTGTTTGGCAGTTGTATAGTGTATTTGGCAGTTGTCTAGTGTGTGTGGCAGTTGACTAGTGTGTTTGGCAGTTGTTTAGTGTGTTTGGCACTTGTCTAGTGTGTTTGGCAGTTGTCTAGTGTGTGAAGCAGTTGTCTAGTGTGTTTGGCAGTTGTCTAGTGTGTGTGTCAGTTGTCTACTGTGTTTGGCAGTTGTCTACTGTGTTTGGCAGTTGTCTTATGTGTTTGTCAGTTGTCTAGTGTGTGTGTCAGTTATCTAGTGTGTTTGGCAGTTGTTTGGTGTGATTGGCAGTTGCCTAGTGTGTTTGGCAGTTGTCTAGTGTGTGTTGCAGTTGACTAGTGTGTTTGGCAGTTTTCTATTGTGTGTGGCAGTTGTCTAGTGTGTGTGGCAGTTGTCTAGTGTGTTTGGCAGTTGGCTAGTGTGTTTGGCAGTTGTCTAGTGTGTTCGGCAGCTGTCTAGTGTGTTTGGCAGTTGTCTAGTGTGTGTGGTATTTGTCTACTATGTTTGGCAGTTGACTAGTGTGTTTGGCAGTTGTCTAGTGTGTGTGGCAGTTGTCTAGTGTGGTTGGCAGTTGTCTGATGTGTTTGGCAGTTGTCTAGTGTGTGTGTCAGTTGTCTAGTGTGTTTGGCAGTTGTCTAGTGTGTTTGGCAGTTGTCTGATGTGTTTGGCATTTGTCTAGAGTGTGTGTCAGTTGTCTAGTGTGTTTGTCAGTTGTCTAGTGTGTTTGGCAGTTGTCTAGTGTGTTTGTCAGTTGTCTAGTGTGTTTAGCAGTTGTTTAGTGTGTTTGGCAGTTGTCTAGTGTGTGGGTGTCAGTTGTCTAGTGTTTGTGTCAGTTGTCTAGAGTGTGTGGCAGTTGAATAGTGTGTTTGGCAGTTGTCTAGTGTGTTTGGCAGTTGACTAGTGTGTGTAGTAGCTGTCTACCATGTGTGGCAGTTGTCTAGCTTGTGTGGCAGTTGTCTAATGTGTTTGGCAGTTTTCTAGTGTGTTTGTCAGTTGTCTAGTGTGTTTGGCAGTTGATTACTGTGTGTGTCAGTTGTCTAGTGTGTATGGCAGTTGTTTAGTGTGATTGGCAGTTGCCTAGTGTGTTTGGCAGTTGTCTAGTGTGTGTGGCAGTTGACTAGTGTGTTTGGCATTTTTCTATTGTGTGTGGCAGTTGTCTAGTGTGTGTGGCAGTTGCCTAGTGTGTGTGGCAGTTGCCTAGTGTGTTTGGCAGTTGTCTAGTGTGTTTGGCAGGTGTCTTATGTGTTTGGCAGTTGTCTACTATGTGTGGCAGTTGTCTAGTGTGTTTGGCAGTTGTCTAGTGTGTGAGTGTCAGTTGTATAGTGTGTGTGGCAGTTGTTTAGTGTGATTGGCAGTTGCCTAGTGTTTTTGGCAGTTGTCTAGTGTGTGTGGCAGTTGACTAGTGTGTTTGGCATTTTTCTATTGTGTGTGGCAGTTGTCTAGTGTGTGTGGCAGTTGCCTAGTGTGTGTGGCAGTTGCCTACTGTGTTTGGCAGTTGTCTAGTGTGTTTGGCAGGTGTCTTATGTGTTTGGCAGTTGTCTACTATGTGTGGCAGTTGTCTAGTGTGTTTGGCAGTTGTCTAGTGTGTGAGTGTCAGTTGTATAGTGTGTGTGGCAGTTGTCTAGTGTGTGTGGCAGTTGTCTAGTGTGTTTGGCAATTGTCTAGTGTTTATCGCAGTTGTCTAGTGTGTTTGGCAGTTGGCTAGTGTGTTTGGCAGTTGTCTAGTGTGTTCGGCAGCTGTCTAGTGTGTTTGGCAGTTGTCTAGTGTGTGTGGTATTTGTCTACTATGTTTGGCAGTTCACTAGTGTGTTTGGCAGTTGTCTAGTGTGTGTGTCAGTTTTCTAGTGTGTTTGGCAGTTGTCTACTGTGTTTGGCAGTTGTCTTATGTGTTTGGCAGTTGTCTAGTGTGTGTGTCAGTTGTCTAGTGTGTTTGGCAGTTTTCTATTGTGTGTGGCAGTTGTCTAGTGTGTCTGGCAGTTGCCTAGTGTGTGTGGCAGTTGCCTAGTGTGTTTGGCAGTTTTCTATTGTGTGTGGCAGTTGTCTAGTGTGTCTGGCAGTTGCCTAGTGTGTGTGGCAGTTGCCTAGTGTGTTTGGCAGTTGTCTAGTGTGTTTGGCAGTTGTCTTATGTGTTTGGCAGTTGTCTACTATGTGTGGCAGTTGTCTAGTGTGTTTGGCAGTTGTCTAGTGTGTGAGTGTCAGTTGTCTAGTGTGTGTGGCAATTTTCTAGTGTGTGTGGCAGTTGTCTAGTGTGTTTGGCAGTTGTCTAGTGTGTATCGCAGTTGTCTAGTGTGTTTGGCAGTTGGCTAGTGTGTTTGGCAGTTGTCTAGTGTGTTCGGCAGCTGTCTAGTGTGTGTCGCAGTTGTCTAGTGTGTTTGGTAGTTGGCTAGTGTGTTTGGCAGTTGTCTAGTGTGTGTGGCAGTTGGCTAGTGTGTTTGGTAGTTGGCTAGTGTGTTTGGCAGTTGTCTAGTGTGTGTGGCAGTTGGCTAGTGTGTTTGGCAGTTGTCTAGTGTGTGTGTTTGAGTTGGCTAGCGTGTTCAACAGTTGTCTAGTGTGTTTGGCAGTTGTCTAGTGTTTGTGGCAGTTGGCTAGTGTGTTTGGCAGTTGTGTAGTGTGTGTGGCAGTTGGCTAGTGTGTTTGGCAGTTGTCTAGTGTGTGTGTGAGTTGGCTAGTGTGTTCAACAGTTGTCTAGTGTGTTTGGCAGTTGTCTAGTGTGTGTGGCAGTTGGCTAGTGTGTTTGGCAGTTGTCTAGTGTGTGTGGGAGTTGGCTAGTATCTTTGGCAGTTGTCTAGTGTGTGTGGCAGTTGGCTAGTGTGTTTGGCAGTTGTCTAGTGTGTTTTGCAGTTGTCTAGTGTGTTTGCCAGTTGTGTAGTGTATTTGGCAGTTGTCTAGTGTGCGTGGCAGATGTCTACTGTGTTTGGCAGTTGTCTAGTGTGTTTGGCAGTTGTATAGTGTATTTGGCAGTTGTCTAGTGTGTGTGGCAGTTGACTAGTGTGTTTGGCAGTTGTTTAGTGTGTTTGGCACTTGTCTAGTGTGTTTGGCAGTTGTCTAGTGTGTGAAGCAGTTGTCTAGTGTGTTTGGCAGTTGTCTAGTGTGTGTGTCAGTTGTCTACTGTGTTTGGCAGTTGTCTACTGTGTTTGGCAGTTGTCTTATGTGTTTGTCAGTTGTCTAGTGTGTGTGTCAGTTGTCTAGTGTGTTTGGCAGTTGTTTGGTGTGATTGGCAGTTGCCTAGTGTGTTTGGCAGTTGTCTAGTGTGTGTTGCAGTTGACTAGTGTGTTTGGCAGTTTTCTATTGTGTGTGGCAGTTGTCTAGTGTGTGTGGCAGTTGCCTAGTGTGTGTGGCAGTTGCCTAGTGTGTTTGGCAGTTGTCTAGTGTGTTTGGCAGTTGTCTTATGTGTTTGGCAGTTGTCTAGTGTGTGTGGCAGTTGGCTAGTGTGTTTGGCAGTTGTCTAGTGTGTGTGTGAGTTGTCTAGTGTGTGTGTCAGTTGTCTACTGTGTTTGGCAGTTGTCTACTGTGTTTGGCAGTTGTCTTATGTGTTTGGCAGTTGTCTAGTGTGTGTGTCAGTTGTCTACTGTGTTTGGCAGTTGTTTGGTGTGATTGGCAGTTGCCTAGTGTGTTTGGCAGTTGTCTAGTGTGTGTGGCAGTTGACTAGTGTGTTTGGCAGTTTTCTATTGTGTGTGGCAGTTGTCTAGTGTGTGTGGCAGTTGCCTAGTGTGTGTGGCAGTTGCCTAGTGTGTTTGGCAGTTGTCTAGTGTGTATCGCAGTTGTCTAGCGTGTTTGGCAGTTGCCTAGTGTGTTTGGCAGTTGTCTAGTGTGTTCGGCAGCTGTCTAGTGTGTGTCGCAGTTGTCTAGTGTGTTTGGTAGTTGGCTAGTGTGTTTGGCAGTTGTCTAGTGTGTGTGGCAGTTGGCTAGTGTGTTTGGCAGTTGTCTAGTGTGTGTGTGAGTTGGCTAGTGTGTTCAACAGTTGTCTAGTGTATTTGGCAGTTGTCTAGTGTGTGTGGCAGTTGTCTAGTGTGTGTGGCATTGGTCTAGTGTGTTTGGCAGTTGTCTAGTGTGTTTGGCAGTTGTCTAGTGTGTGTGTCAGTTGTCTAGTGTGTGTGTCAGTTGTCTACTGTGTTTGGCAGTTGTCTACTGTGTTTGGCAGTTGTCTTATGTGTTTGGCAGTTGTCTAGTGTGTGTGTCAGTTGTCTACTGTGTTTGGCAGTTGTTTGGTGTGATTGGCAGTTGCCTAGTGTGTTTGGCAGTTGTCTAGTGTGTGTGGCAGTTGACTAGTGTGTTTGGCAGTTTTCTATTGTGTGTGGCAGTTGTCTAGTGTGTGTGGCAGTTGCCTAGTGTGTGTGACAGTTGCCTAGTGTGTTTGGCAGTTGTCTAGTGTGTTTGGCAGTTGTCTTATGTGTTTTGCAGTTGTCTACTATGTGTGGCAGTTGTCTAGTGTGTTTGGCAGTTGTCTAGTGTGTGAGTGTCAGTTTTCTAGTGTGTGTGGCAATTGTTTAGTGTGTGTGGCAGTTGTCTAGTGTGTTTGGCAGTTGTCTAGTGTGTATCGCAGTTGTCTAGCGTGTTTGGCAGTTGGCTAGTGTGTTTGGCAGTTGTCTAGTGTGTTCGGCAGCTGTCTAGTGTGTGTCGCAGTTGTCTAGTGTGTTTGGTAGTTGGCTAGTGTGTGTGGCAGTTGACTAGTGTGTTTGGCAGTTTTCTATTGTGTGTGGCAGTTGTCTAGTGTGTGTGGCAGTTGCCTAGTGTGTGTGGCAGTTGCCTAGTGTGTTTGGCAGTTGTCTAGTGTGTATCGCAGTTGTCTAGCGTGTTTGGCAGTTGCCTAGTGTGTTTGGCAGTTGTCTAGTGTGTTCGGCAGCTGTCTAGTGTGTGTCGCAGTTGTCTAGTGTGTTTGGTAGTTGGCTAGTGTGTTTGGCAGTTGTCTAGTGTGTGTGGCAGTTGGCTAGTGTGTTTGGCAGTTGTCTAGTGTGTGTGTGAGTTGGCTAGTGTGTTCAACAGTTGTCTAGTGTATTTGGCAGTTGTCTAGTGTGTGTGGCAGTTGTCTAGTGTGTGTGGCATTGGTCTAGTGTGTTTGGCAGTTGTCTAGTGTGTTTGGCAGTTGTCTAGTGTGTGTGTCAGTTGTCTAGTGTGTGTGTCAGTTGTCTACTGTGTTTGGCAGTTGTCTACTGTGTTTGGCAGTTGTCTTATGTGTTTGGCAGTTGTCTAGTGTGTGTGTCAGTTGTCTACTGTGTTTGGCAGTTGTTTGGTGTGATTGGCAGTTGCCTAGTGTGTTTGGCAGTTGTCTAGTGTGTGTGGCAGTTGACTAGTGTGTTTGGCAGTTTTCTATTGTGTGTGGCAGTTGTCTAGTGTGTGTGGCAGTTGCCTAGTGTGTGTGACAGTTGCCTAGTGTGTTTGGCAGTTGTCTAGTGTGTTTGGCAGTTGTCTTATGTGTTTTGCAGTTGTCTACTATGTGTGGCAGTTGTCTAGTGTGTTTGGCAGTTGTCTAGTGTGTGAGTGTCAGTTTTCTAGTGTGTGTGGCAATTGTTTAGTGTGTGTGGCAGTTGTCTAGTGTGTTTGGCAGTTGTCTAGTGTGTATCGCAGTTGTCTAGCGTGTTTGGCAGTTGGCTAGTGTGTTTGGCAGTTGTCTAGTGTGTTCGGCAGCTGTCTAGTGTGTGTCGCAGTTGTCTAGTGTGTTTGGTAGTTGGCTAGTGTGTTTGGCAGTTGTCTAGTGTGTGTGGCAGTTGGCTAGTGTGTTTGGCAGTTGTCTAGTGTGTGTGTGAGTTGGCTAGTGTGTTCAACAGTTGTCTAGTGTGTTTGGCAGTTGTCTAGTGTTTGTGGCAGTTGGCTATTGTGTTTGGCAGTTGTCTAGTGTGTGTGGCAGTTGGCTAGTGTGTTTGGCAGTTGTCTAGTGTGTGTGTGAGTTGGCTAGTGTGTTCAACAGTTGTCTAGTGTGTTTGGCAGTTGTCTAGTGTGTGTGGCAGTTGGCTAGTGTGTTTGGCAGTTGTCTAGTGTGTGTGGCAGTTGGCTAGTGTGTTTGGCAGTTGTCTAGTGTGTTTTGCAGTTGTCTAGTGTTTGTGGCAGTTGGCTATTGTGTTTGGCAGTTGTCTAGTGTGTGTGGCAGTTGGCTAGTGTGTTTGGCAGTTGTCTAGTGTGTGTGTGAGTTGGCTAGTGTGTTCAACAGTTGTCTAGTGTGTTTGGCAGTTGTCTAGTGTGTGTGGCAGTTGGCTAGTGTGTTTGGCAGTTGTCTAGTGTGTGTGGCAGTTGGCTAGTGTGTTTGGCAGTTGTCTAGTGTGTTTTGCAGTTGTCTAGTGTGTTTGCCAGTTGTCTAGTGTGTTTGGCAGTTGTCTAGTGTGTGTGTCAGTTGTCTACTGTGTTTGGCAGTTGTCTACTGTGTTTGGCAGTTGTCTTATGTGTTTGGCAGTTGTCTAGTGTGTGTGTCAGTTGTCTAATGTGTTTGGCAGTTGTTTAGTGTGATTGGCAGTTGCCTAGTGTGTTTGGCAGTTGTCTAGTGTGTGTGGCAGTTGACTAGTGTGTTTGGCAATTGTCTAGTGTTTGTCGCAGTTGTCCAGTGTGTTTGGCAGTTGGCTAGTGTGTTTGGCAGTTGTCTAGTGTGTTCGGCAGCTGTCTAGTGTGTTTGGCAGTTGTCTAGTGTGTGTGGTATTTGTCTACTATGTTTGGCAGTTGACTAGTGTGTTTGGCAGTTGTCTAGTGTGTGTGGCAGTTGTCTAGTGTGGTTGGCAGTTGTCTGATGTGTTTGGCAGTTGTCTAGTGTGTGTGTCAGTTGTCTAGTGTGTTTGGCAGTTGTCTAGTGTGTTTGGCAGTTGTCTGATGTGTTTGGCATTTGTCTAGAGTGTGTGTCAGTTGTCTAGTGTGTTTGTCAGTTGTCTAGTGTGTTTGGCAGTTGTCTAGTGTGTTTGTCAGTTGTCTAGTGTGTTTAGCAGTTGTTTAGTGTGTTTGGCAGTTGTCTAGTGTGTGGGTGTCAGTTGTCTAGTGTTTGTGTCAGTTGTCTAGAGTGTGTGGCAGATGAATAGTGTGTTTGGCAGTTGTCTAGTGTGTTTGGCAGTTGACTAGTGTGTGTAGTAGCTGTCTACCATGTGTGGCAGTTGTCTAGCTTGTGTGGCAGTTGTCTAATGTTTTTGGCAGTTTTCTAGTGTGTTTGTCAGTTGTCTAGTGTGTTTGGCAGTTGATTACTGTGTGTGTCAGTTGTCTAGTGTGTATGGCAGTTGTTTAGTGTGATTGGCAGTTGCCTAGTGTGTTTGGCAGTTGTCTAGTGTGTGTGGCAGTTGACTAGTGTGTTTGGCATTTTTCTATTGTGTGTGGCAGTTGTCTAGTGTGTGTGGCAGTTGCCTAGTGTGTGTGGCAGTTGCCTAGTGTGTTTGGCAGTTGTCTAGTGTGTTTGGCAGGTGTCTTATGTGTTTGGCAGTTGTCTACTATGTGTGGCAGTTGTCTAGTGTGTTTGGCAGTTGTCTAGTGTGTGAGTGTCAGTTGTATAGTGTGTGTGGCAGTTGTCTAGTGTGTGTGGCAGTTGTCTAGTGTGTTTGGCAATTGTCTAGTGTTTATCGCAGTTGTCTAGTGTGTTTGGCAGTTGGCTAGTGTGTTTGGCAGTTGTCTAGTGTGTTCGGCAGCTGTCTAGTGTGTTTGGCAGTTGTCTAGTGTGTGTGGTATTTGTCTACTATGTTTGGCAGTTCACTAGTGTGTTTGGCAGTTGTCTAGTGTGTGTGTCAGTTTTCTAGTGTGTTTGGCAGTTGTCTACTGTGTTTGGCAGTTGTCTTATGTGTTTGGCAGTTGTCTAGTGTGTGTGTCAGTTGTCTAGTGTGTTTGGCAGTTGTTTAGTGTGATTGGCAGTTGCCTAGTGTGTTTGGTAGTTGTCTAGTGTGTGTGGCAGTTGACTAGTGTGTTTGGCAGTTTTCTATTGTGTGTGGCAGTTGTCTAGTGTGTCTGGCAGTTGCCTAGTGTGTGTGGCAGTTGCCTAGTGTGTTTTGCAGTTGTCTAGTGTGTTTGGCAGTTGTCTTATGTGTTTGGCAGTTGTCTACTATGTGTGGCAGTTGTCTAGTGTGTTTGGCAGTTGTCTAGTGTGTGAGTGTCAGTTGTCTAGTGTGTGTGGCAATTGTCTAGTGTGTGTGGCAGTTGTCTAGTGTGTTTGGCAGTTGTCTAGTGTGTATCGCAGTTGTCTAGTGTGTTTGGCAGTTGGCTAGTTTGTTTGGCAGTTGTCTAGTGTGTTCGGCAGCTGTCTAGTGTGTGTCGCAGTTGTCTAGTGTGTTTGGTAGTTGGCTAGTGTGTTTGGCAGTTGTCTAGTGTGTGTGGCAGTTGGCTAGTGTGTTTGGTAGTTGGCTAGTGTGTTTGGCAGTTGTCTAGTGTGTGTGGCAGTTGGCTAGTGTGTTTGGCAGTTGTCTAGTGTGTGTGTTTGAGTTGGCTAGTGTGTTCAACAGTTGTCTAGTGTGTTAGGCAGTTGTCTAGTGTTTGTGGCAGTTGGCTAGTGTGTTTGGCAGTTGTGTAGTGTGTGTGGCAGTTGGCTAGTGTGTTTGGCAGTTGTCTAGTGTGTGTGTGAGTTGGCTAGTGTGTTCAACAGTTGTCTAGTGTGTTTGGCAGTTGTCTAGTGTGTGTGGCAGTTGGCTAGTGTGTTTGGCAGTTGTCTAGTGTGTGTGGGAGTTGGCTAGTATCTTTGGCAGTTGTCTAGTGTGTGTGGCAGTTGGCTAGTGTGTTTGGCAGTTGTCTAGTGTGTTTTGCAGTTGTCTAGTGTGTTTGCCAGTTGTGTAGTGTATTTGGCAGTTGTCTAGTGTGCGTGGCAGATGTCTACTGTGTTTGGCAGTTGTCTAGTGTGTTTGGCAGTTGTATAGTGTATTTGGCAGTTGTCTAGTGTGTGTGGCAGTTGACTAGTGTGTTTGGCAGTTGTTTAGTGTGTTTGGCACTTGTCTAGTGTGTTTGGCAGTTGTCTAGTGTGTGAAGCAGTTGTCTAGTGTGTTTGGCAGTTGTCTAGTGTGTGTGTCAGTTGTCTACTGTGTTTGGCAGTTGTCTACTGTGTTTGGCAGTTGTCTTATGTGTTTGGCAGTTGTCTAGTGTGTGTGTCAGTTGTCTAGTGTGTTTGGCAGTTGTTTGGTGTGATTGGCAGTTGCCTAGTGTGTTTGGCAGTTGTCTAGTGTGTGTTGCAGTTGACTAGTGTGTTTGGCAGTTTTCTATTGTGTGTGGCAGTTGTCTAGTGTGTGTGGCAGTTGCCTAGTGTGTGTGGCAGTTGCCTAGTGTGTTTGGCAGTTGTCTAGTGTGTTTGGCAGTTGTCTTATGTGTTTGGCAGTTGTCTACTATGTGTGGCAGTTGTCTAGTGTGTTTGGCAGTTGTCTAGTGTGTGAGTGTCAGTTGTCTAGTGTGTGTGGCAATTGTCTAGTGTGTGTGGCAGTTGTCTAGTGTGTTTGGCAGTTGTCTAGTGTGTATCGCAGTTGTCTAGTGTGTTTGGCAGTTGGCTAGTGTGTTTGGCAGTTGTCTAGTGTGTTCGGCAGCTGTCTAGTGTGTGTCGCAGTTGTCTAGTGTGTTTGGTAGTTGGCTAGTGTGTTTGGCAGTTGTCTAGTGTGTGTGGCAGTTGGCTAGTGTGTTTGGCAGTTGTCTAGTGTGTGTGTGAGTTGGCTAGTGTGTTCAACAGTTGTCTAGTGTGTTTGGCAGTTGTCTAGTGTTTGTGGCAGTTGGCTAGTGTGTTTGGCAGTTGTCTAGTGTGTGTGGGAGTTGGCTAGTATCTTTGGCAGTTGTCTAGTGTGTGTGGCAGTTGGCTAGTGTGTTTGGCAGTTGTCTAGTGTGTTTGGCAGTTGTCTAGTTTGTGTGGCAGTTGTCTAGTGTTTTTGGCAGTTGTGTAGTGGGTTTGGCAGGGTTGTAGTTTGTTTGGCAGTTGTCTAGTGTGTTTTGCAGTTGTCTAGTGTGTTTGCCAGTTGTCTAGTGTGTTTGGCAGTTGTCTAGTGTGTGTGTCAGTTGTCTACTGTGTTTGGCAGTTGTCTACTGTGTTTGGCAGTTGTCTTATGTGTTTGGCAGTTGTCTAGTGTGTGTGTCAGTTGTCTAATGTGTTTGGCAGTTGTTTAGTGTGATTGGCAGTTGCCTAGTGTGTTTGGCAGTTGTCTAGTGTGTGTGGCAGTTGACTAGTGTGTTTGGCAATTGTCTAGTGTTTGTCGCAGTTGTCTAGTGTGTTTGGCAGTTGGCTAGTGTGTTTGGCAGTTGTCTAGTGTGTTCGGCAGCTGTCTAGCTGTCTAGTGTGTCTGTTCTTGTGATCATTTTGACCCCACGGGGTGAGATCTTGCATGGAGCCCCAGATCGAGGGAGATTATCAGTGGTCTTGTATGTCTTCCATTTCCTAATAATTGCTCCCACAGTTGATTTCTTCAAACCAAGCTTACCTATTGCAGATTCAGTCTTCCCAGCCTGGTGCAGGTCTACAATTTTGTTTCTGGTGTCCTTTGACAGCACTTTGGTCTTGGCCATAGTGGAGTTTGGAGTGTGACTGTTTGAGGTTGTGGACAGGTGTCTTTTATACTGATAACAAGTTCAAACAGGTGCCATTAATACAGGTAACGAGTGGAGGACAGAGGAGCCTCTTAAAGAAGAAGTTACAGGTCTGTCTCCTGAGTGGCGCAGTGGTCTAAGGCACTGCATCGCAGTGCTAACTGTGCCACTAGAGATCCTGGTTCGAATCCAGGCTCTGTCGCAGCCGGCCGCGACCGGGAGACTCATGGGCGGCGCACAATTGGCCCAGCGTCGTCCAGGGTAGGGGAGGGAATGGCCGGCAGGGATGTAGCTCAGTTGATAGAGCATGGCGTTTGCAACGCCAGGGTTGTGGGTTCTATTCCCACGGGGGGCCAGTATAAAATAAATATGTATTCACTAACTGTAAGTCGCTCTGGATAAGAGCGTCTGCTAAATGACTAAAATGTAAAATGTAAATGTTTGGCAGTTGTCTAGTGTGTGTGGTATTTGTCTACTATGTTTGGCAGTTGACTAGTGTGTTTGGCAGTTGTCTAGTGTGTGTGGCAGTTGTCTAGTGTGGTTGGCAGTTGTCTGATGTGTTTGGCAGTTGTCTAGTGTGTGTGTCAGTTGTCTAGTGTGTTTGGCAGTTGTCTAGTGTGTTTGGCAGTTGTCTGATGTGTTTGGCATTTGTCTAGAGTGTGTGTCAGTTGTCTAGTGTGTTTGTCAGTTGTCTAGTGTGTTTGGCAGTTGTCTAGTGTGTTTGTCAGTTGTCTAGTGTGTTTAGCAGTTGTTTAGTGTGTTTGGCAGTTGTCTAGTGTGTGGGTGTCAGTTGTCTAGTGTTTGTGTCAGTTGTCTAGAGTGTGTGGCAGTTGAATAGTGTGTTTGGCAGTTGTCTAGTGTGTTTGGCAGTTGACTAGTGTGTGTAGTAGCTGTCTACCATGTGTGGCAGTTGTCTAGCTTGTGTGGCAGTTGTCTAATGTTTTTGGCAGTTTTCTAGTGTGTTTGTCAGTTGTCTAGTGTGTTTGGCAGTTGATTACTGTGTGTGTCAGTTGTCTAGTGTGTATGGCAGTTGTTTAGTGTGATTGGCAGTTGCCTAGTGTGTTTGGCAGTTGTCTAGTGTGTGTGGCAGTTGACTAGTGTGTTTGGCATTTTTCTATTGTGTGTGGCAGTTGTCTAGTGTGTGTGGCAGTTGCCTAGTGTGTGTGGCAGTTGCCTAGTGTGTTTGGCAGTTGTCTAGTGTGTTTGGCAGGTGTCTTATGTGTTTGGCAGTTGTCTACTATGTGTGGCAGTTGTCTAGTGTGTTTGGCAGTTGTCTAGTGTGTGAGTGTCAGTTGTATAGTGTGTGTGGCAGTTGTCTAGTGTGTGTGGCAGTTGTCTAGTGTGTTTGGCAATTGTCTAGTGTTTATCGCAGTTGTCTAGTGTGTTTGGCAGTTGGCTAGTGTGTTTGGCAGTTGTCTAGTGTGTTCGGCAGCTGTCTAGTGTGTTTGGCAGTTGTCTAGTGTGTGTGGTATTTGTCTACTATGTTTGGCAGTTCACTAGTGTGTTTGGCAGTTGTCTAGTGTGTGTGTCAGTTTTCTAGTGTGTTTGGCAGTTGTCTACTGTGTTTGGCAGTTGTCTTATGTGTTTGGCAGTTGTCTAGTGTGTGTGTCAGTTGTCTAGTGTGTTTGGCAGTTGTTTAGTGTGATTGGCAGTTGCCTAGTGTGTTTGGTAGTTGTCTAGTGTGTGTGGCAGTTGACTAGTGTGTTTGGCAGTTTTCTATTGTGTGTGGCAGTTGTCTAGTGTGTCTGGCAGTTGCCTAGTGTGTGTGGCAGTTGCCTAGTGTGTTTTGCAGTTGTCTAGTGTGTTTGGCAGTTGTCTTATGTGTTTGGCAGTTGTCTACTATGTGTGGCAGTTGTCTAGTGTGTTTGGCAGTTGTCTAGTGTGTGAGTGTCAGTTGTCTAGTGTGTGTGGCAATTGTCTAGTGTGTGTGGCAGTTGTCTAGTGTGTTTGGCAGTTGTCTAGTGTGTATCGCAGTTGTCTAGTGTGTTTGGCAGTTGGCTAGTTTGTTTGGCAGTTGTCTAGTGTGTTCGGCAGCTGTCTAGTGTGTGTCGCAGTTGTCTAGTGTGTTTGGTAGTTGGCTAGTGTGTTTGGCAGTTGTCTAGTGTGTGTGGCAGTTGGCTAGTGTGTTTGGTAGTTGGCTAGTGTGTTTGGCAGTTGTCTAGTGTGTGTGGCAGTTGGCTAGTGTGTTTGGCAGTTGTCTAGTGTGTGTGTTTGAGTTGGCTAGTGTGTTCAACAGTTGTCTAGTGTGTTAGGCAGTTGTCTAGTGTTTGTGGCAGTTGGCTAGTGTGTTTGGCAGTTGTGTAGTGTGTGTGGCAGTTGGCTAGTGTGTTTGGCAGTTGTCTAGTGTGTGTGTGAGTTGGCTAGTGTGTTCAACAGTTGTCTAGTGTGTTTGGCAGTTGTCTAGTGTGTGTGGCAGTTGGCTAGTGTGTTTGGCAGTTGTCTAGTGTGTGTGGGAGTTGGCTAGTATCTTTGGCAGTTGTCTAGTGTGTGTGGCAGTTGGCTAGTGTGTTTGGCAGTTGTCTAGTGTGTTTTGCAGTTGTCTAGTGTGTTTGCCAGTTGTGTAGTGTATTTTGCAGTTGTCTAGTGTGCGTGGCAGATGTCTACTGTGTTTGGCAGTTGTCTAGTGTGTTTGGCAGTTGTATAGTGTATTTGGCAGTTGTCTAGTGTGTGTGGCAGTTGACTAGTGTGTTTGGCAGTTGTTTAGTGTGTTTGGCACTTGTCTAGTGTGTTTGGCAGTTGTCTAGTGTGTGAAGCAGTTGTCTAGTGTGTTTGGCAGTTGTCTAGTGTGTGTGTCAGTTGTCTACTGTGTTTGGCAGTTGTCTACTGTGTTTGGCAGTTGTCTTATGTGTTTGGCAGTTGTCTAGTGTGTGTGTCAGTTGTCTAGTGTGTTTGGCAGTTGTTTGGTGTGATTGGCAGTTGCCTAGTGTGTTTGGCAGTTGTCTAGTGTGTGTTGCAGTTGACTAGTGTGTTTGGCAGTTTTCTATTGTGTGTGGCAGTTGTCTAGTGTGTGTGGCAGTTGCCTAGTGTGTGTGGCAGTTGCCTAGTGTGTTTGGCAGTTGTCTAGTGTGTTTGGCAGTTGTCTTATGTGTTTGGCAGTTGTCTACTATGTGTGGCAGTTGTCTAGTGTGTTTGGCAGTTGTCTAGTTTGTGAGTGTCAGTTGTCTAGTGTGTGTGGCAATTGTCTAGTGTGTGTGGCAGTTGTCTAGTGTGTTTGGCAGTTGTCTAGTGTGTATCGCAGTTGTCTAGTGTGTTTGGCAGTTGGCTAGTGTGTTTGGCAGTTGTCTAGTGTGTTCGGCAGCTGTCTAGTGTGTGTCGCAGTTGTCTAGTGTGTTTGGTAGTTGGCTAGTGTGTTTGGCAGTTGTCTAGTGTGTGTGGCAGTTGGCTAGTGTGTTTGGCAGTTGTCTAGTGTGTGTGTGAGTTGGCTAGTGTGTTCAACAGTTGTCTAGTGTGTTTGGCAGTTGTCTAGTGTTTGTGGCAGTTGGCTAGTGTGTTTGGCAGTTGTCTAGTGTGTGTGGGAGTTGGCTAGTATCTTTGGCAGTTGTCTAGTGTGTGTGGCAGTTGGCTAGTGTGTTTGGCAGTTGTCTAGTGTGTTTGGCAGTTGTCTAGTTTGTGTGGCAGTTGTCTAGTGTTTTTGGCAGTTGTGTAGTGGGTTTGGCAGGGTTGTAGTTTGTTTGGCAGTTGTCTAGTGTGTTTTGCAGTTGTCTAGTGTGTTTGGCAGTTGTGTAGTGTATTTGGCAGTTGTCTAGTGTGCGTGGCAGATGTCTACTGTGTTTGGCAGTTGTCTAGTGTGTTTTGCAGTTGTCTAGTGTGTTTGGCAGTTGTATAGTGTATTTGGCAGTTGTCTAGTGTGTGTGGCAGTTGACTAGTGTGTTTGGCAGTTGTTTAGTGTGTTTGGCACTTGTCTAGTGTGTTTGGCAGTTGTCTAGTGTGTGAAGCAGTTGTCTAGTGTGTTTGGCAGTTGTCTAGTGTGTGTGGCAGTTGTCTAGTGTGTGTGGCAGTTGTCTAGTGTGTGTGGCATTGGTCTAGTGTGTTTGGCAGTTGTCTAGTGTGTTTGGCAGTTGTCTAGTGTGTGTGTCAGTTGTCTAGTGTGTGTGTCAGTTGTCTACTGTGTTTGGCAGTTGTCTACTGTGTTTGGCAGTTGTCTTATGTGTTTGGCAGTTGTCTAGTGTGTGTGTCAGTTGTCTACTGTGTTTGGCAGTTGTTTGGTGTGATTGGCAGTTGCCTAGTGTGTTTGGCAGTTGTCTAGTGTGTGTGGCAGTTGACTAGTGTGTTTGGCAGTTTTCTATTGTGTGTGGCAGTTGTCTAGTGTGTGTGGCAGTTGCCTAGTGTGTGTGGCAGTTGCCTAGTGTGTTTGGCAGTTGTCTAGTGTGTTTGGCAGTTGTCTTATGTGTTTGGCAGTTGTCTACTATGTGTGGCAGTTGTCTAGTGTGTTTGGCAGTTGTCTAGTGTGTGAGTGTCAGTTTTCTAGTGTGTGTGGCAATTGTTTAGTGTGTGTGGCAGTTGTCTAGTGTGTTTGGCAGTTGTCTAGTGTGTATCGCAGTTGTCTAGCGTGTTTGGCAGTTGGCTAGTGTGTTTGGCAGTTGTCTAGTGTGTTCGGCAGCTGTCTAGTGTGTGTGGCAGTTGTCTAGTGTGTTTGGTAGTTGGCTAGTGTGTTTGGCAGTTGTCTAGTGTGTGTGGCAGTTGGCTAGTGTGTTTGGCAGTTGTCTAGTGTGTGTGTGAGTTGGCTAGTGTGTTCAACAGTTGTCTAGTGTGTTTGGCAGTTGTCTAGTGTTTGTGGCAGTTGGCTAGTGTGTTTGGCAGTTGTCTAGTGTGTGTGGCAGTTGGCTAGTGTGTTTGGCAGTTGTCTAGTGTGTGTGTGAGTTGGCTAGTGTGTTCAACAGTTGTCTAGTGTGTTTGGCAGTTGTCTAGTGTGTGTGGCAGTTGGCTAGTGTGTTTGGCAGTTGTCTAGTGTGTGTGGGAGTTGGCTAGTATCTTTGGCAGTTGTCTAGTGTGTGTGGCAGTTGGCTAGTGTGTTTGGCAGTTGTCTAGTGTGTTTTGCAGTTGTCTAGTGTGTTTGCCAGTTGTGTAGTGTATTTGGCAGTTGTCTAGTGTACGTGGCAGATGTCTACTGTGTTTGGCAGTTGTCTAGTGTGTTTTGCAGTTGTCTAGTGTGTTTGGCAGTTGTATAGTGTATTTGGCAGTTGTCTAGTGTGTGTGGCAGTTGACTAGTGTGTTTGGCAGTTGTTTAGTGTGTTTGGCACTTGTCTAGTGTGTTTGGCAGTTGTCTAGTGTGTGAAGCAGTTGTCTAGTGTGTTTGGCAGTTGTCTAGTGTGTGTGTCAGTTGTCTACTGTGTTTGGCAGTTGTCTACTGTGTTTGGCAGTTGTCTAGTGTGTTTGGCAGTTGTATAGTGTATTTGGCAGTTGTCTAGTGTGTGTGGCAGTTGACTAGTGTGTTTGGCAGTTGTTTAGTGTGTTTGGCACTTGTCTAGTGTGTTTGGCAGTTGTCTAGTGTGTGAAGCAGTTGTCTAGTGTGTTTGGCAGTTGTCTAGTGTGCGTGTCAGTTGTCTACTGTGTTTGGCAGTTGTCTACTGTGTTTGGCAGTTGTCTTATGTGTTTGGCAGTTGTCTAGTGTGTGTGTCAGTTGTCTAGTGTGTTTGGCAGTTGTTTGGTGTGATTGGCAGTTGCCTAGTGTGTTTGGCAGTTGTCTAGTGTGTGTGGCAGTTGACTAGTGTGTTTGGCAGTTTTCTATTGTGTGTGGCAGTTGTCTAGTGTGTGTGGCAGTTGCCTAGTGTGTGTGGCAGTTGCCTAGTGTGTTTGGCAGTTGTCTAGTGTGTTTGGCAGTTGTCTTATGTGTTTGGCAGTTGTCTACTATGTGTGGCAGTTGTCTAGTGTGTTTGGCAGTTGTCTAGTGTGTGAGTGTCAGTTGTCTAGTGTGTTTGGCAATTGTCTAGTGTGTGTGGCAGTTGTCTAGTGTGTTTGGCAGTTGTCTAGTGTGTATCGCAGTTGTCTAGTGTGTTTGGCAGTTGGCTAGTGTTTGTGGCAGTTGGCTAGTGTGTTTGGCAGTTGTGTAGTGTGTGTGGCAGTTGGCTAGTGTGTTTGGCAGTTGTCTAGTGTGTGTGTGAGTTGGCTAGTGTGTTCAACAGTTGTCTAGTGTGTTTGGCAGTTGTCTAGTGTGTGTGGCAGTTGGCTAGTGTGTTTGGCAGTTGTCTAGTGTGTGTGGGAGTTGGCTAGTATCTTTGGCAGTTGGCTAGTGTGTTTGGCAGTTGTCTAGTGTGTTTTGCAGTTGTCTAGTGTGTTTGCCAGTTGTGTAGTGTATTTGGCAGTTGTCTAGTGTGCGTGGCAGATGTCTACTGTGTTTGGCAGTTGTCTAGTGTGTTTGGCAGTTGTATAGTGTATTTGGCAGTTGTCTAGTGTGTGTGGCAGTTGACTAGTGTGTTTGGCAGTTGTTTAGTGTGTTTGGCACTTGTCTAGTGTGTTTGGCAGTTGTCTAGTGTGTGAAGCAGTTGTCTAGTGTGTTTGGCAGTTGTCTAGTGTGTGTGTCAGTTGTCTACTGTGTTTGGCAGTTGTCTACTGTGTTTGGCAGTTGTCTTATGTGTTTGGCAGTTGTCTAGTGTGTGTGTCAGTTGTCTAGTGTGTTTGGCAGTTGTTTGGTGTGATTGGCAGTTGCCTAGTGTGTTTGGCAGTTGTCTAGTGTGTGTTGCAGTTGACTAGTGTGTTTGGCAGTTTTCTATTGTGTGTGGCAGTTGTCTAGTGTGTGTGGCAGTTGCCTAGTGTGTGTGGCAGTTGCCTAGTGTGTTTGGCAGTTGTCTAGTGTGTTTGGCAGTTGTCTTATGTGTTTGGCAGTTGTCTACTATGTGTGGCAGTTGTCTAGTGTGTTTGGCAGTTGTCTAGTGTGTGAGTGTCAGTTGTCTAGTGTGTGTGGCAATTGTCTAGTGTGTGTGGCAGTTGTCTAGTGTGTTTGGCAGTTGTCTAGTGTGTATCGCAGTTGTCTAGTGTGTTTGGCAGTTGGCTAGTGTGTTTGGCAGTTGTCTAGTGTGTTCGGCAGCTGTCTAGTGTGTGTCGCAGTTGTCTAGTGTGTTTGGTAGTTGGCTAGTGTGTTTGGCAGTTGTCTAGTGTGTGTGGCAGTTGGCTAGTGTGTTTGGCAGTTGTCTAGTGTGTGTGTGAGTTGGCTAGTGTGTTCAACAGTTGTCTAGTGTGTTTGGCAGTTGTCTAGTGTTTGTGGCAGTTGGCTAGTGTGTTTGGCAGTTGTCTAGTGTGTGTGGGAGTTGGCTAGTATCTTTGGCAGTTGTCTAGTGTGTGTGGCAGTTGGCTAGTGTGTTTGGCAGTTGTCTAGTGTGTTTGGCAGTTGTCTAGTTTGTGTGGCAGTTGTCTAGTGTTTTTGGCAGTTGTGTAGTGGGTTTGGCAGGGTTGTAGTTTGTTTGGCAGTTGTCTAGTGTGTTTTGCAGTTGTCTAGTGTGTTTGGCAGTTGTGTAGTGTATTTGGCAGTTGTCTAGTGTGCGTGGCAGATGTCTACTGTGTTTGGCAGTTGTCTAGTGTGTTTTGCAGTTGTCTAGTGTGTTTGGCAGTTGTATAGTGTATTTGGCAGTTGTCTAGTGTGTGAAGCAGTTGTCTAGTGTGTTTGGCAGTTGTCTAGTGTGTGTGGCAGTTGTCTAGTGTGTGTGGCAGTTGTCTAGTGTGTGTGGCATTGGTCTAGTGTGTTTGGCAGTTGTCTAGTGTGTTTGGCAGTTGTCTAGTGTGTGTGTCAGTTGTCTAGTGTGTGTGTCAGTTGTCTACTGTGTTTGGCAGTTGTCTACTGTGTTTGGCAGTTGTCTTATGTGTTTGGCAGTTGTCTAGTGTGTGTGTCAGTTGTCTACTGTGTTTGGCAGTTGTTTGGTGTGATTGGCAGTTGCCTAGTGTGTTTGGCAGTTGTCTAGTGTGTGTGGCAGTTGACTAGTGTGTTTGGCAGTTTTCTATTGTGTGTGGCAGTTGTCTAGTGTGTGTGGCAGTTGCCTAGTGTGTGTGGCAGTTGCCTAGTGTGTTTGGCAGTTGTCTAGTGTGTTTGGCAGTTGTCTTATGTGTTTGGCAGTTGTCTACTATGTGTGGCAGTTGTCTAGTGTGTTTGGCAGTTGTCTAGTGTGTGAGTGTCAGTTTTCTAGTGTGTGTGGCAATTGTTTAGTGTGTGTGGCAGTTGTCTAGTGTGTTTGGCAGTTGTCTAGTGTGTATCGCAGTTGTCTAGCGTGTTTGGCAGTTGGCTAGTGTGTTTGGCAGTTGTCTAGTGTGTTCGGCAGCTGTCTAGTGTGTGTGGCAGTTGTCTAGTGTGTTTGGTAGTTGGCTAGTGTGTTTGGCAGTTGTCTAGTGTGTGTGGCAGTTGGCTAGTGTGTTTGGCAGTTGTCTAGTGTGTGTGTGAGTTGGCTAGTGTGTTCAACAGTTGTCTAGTGTGTTTGGCAGTTGTCTAGTGTTTGTGGCAGTTGGCTAGTGTGTTTGGCAGTTGTCTAGTGTGTGTGGCAGTTGGCTAGTGTGTTTGGCAGTTGTCTAGTGTGTGTGTGAGTTGGCTAGTGTGTTCAACAGTTGTCTAGTGTGTTTGGCAGTTGTCTAGTGTGTGTGGCAGTTGGCTAGTGTGTTTGGCAGTTGTCTAGTGTGTGTGGGAGTTGGCTAGTATCTTTGGCAGTTGTCTAGTGTGTGTGGCAGTTGGCTAGTGTGTTTGGCAGTTGTCTAGTGTGTTTTGCAGTTGTCTAGTGTGTTTGCCAGTTGTGTAGTGTATTTGGCAGTTGTCTAGTGTACGTGGCAGATGTCTACTGTGTTTGGCAGTTGTCTAGTGTGTTTTGCAGTTGTCTAGTGTGTTTGGCAGTTGTATAGTGTATTTGGCAGTTGTCTAGTGTGTGTGGCAGTTGACTAGTGTGTTTGGCAGTTGTTTAGTGTGTTTGGCACTTGTCTAGTGTGTTTGGCAGTTGTCTAGTGTGTGAAGCAGTTGTCTAGTGTGTTTGGCAGTTGTCTAGTGTGTGTGTCAGTTGTCTACTGTGTTTGGCAGTTGTCTACTGTGTTTGGCAGTTGTCTAGTGTGTTTGGCAGTTGTATAGTGTATTTGGCAGTTGTCTAGTGTGTGTGGCAGTTGACTAGTGTGTTTGGCAGTTGTTTAGTGTGTTTGGCACTTGTCTAGTGTGTTTGGCAGTTGTCTAGTGTGTGAAGCAGTTGTCTAGTGTGTTTGGCAGTTGTCTAGTGTGCGTGTCAGTTGTCTACTGTGTTTGGCAGTTGTCTACTGTGTTTGGCAGTTGTCTTATGTGTTTGGCAGTTGTCTAGTGTGTGTGTCAGTTGTCTAGTGTGTTTGGCAGTTGTTTGGTGTGATTGGCAGTTGCCTAGTGTGTTTGGCAGTTGTCTAGTGTGTGTGGCAGTTGACTAGTGTGTTTGGCAGTTTTCTATTGTGTGTGGCAGTTGTCTAGTGTGTGTGGCAGTTGCCTAGTGTGTGTGGCAGTTGCCTAGTGTGTTTGGCAGTTGTCTAGTGTGTTTGGCAGTTGTCTTATGTGTTTGGCAGTTGTCTACTATGTGTGGCAGTTGTCTAGTGTGTTTGGCAGTTGTCTAGTGTGTGAGTGTCAGTTGTCTAGTGTGTTTGGCAATTGTCTAGTGTGTGTGGCAGTTGTCTAGTGTGTTTGGCAGTTGTCTAGTGTGTATCGCAGTTGTCTAGTGTGTTTGGCAGTTGGCTAGTGTGTTTGGCAGTTGTCTAGTGTGTTCGGCAGCTGTCTAGTGTGTGTCGCAGTTGTCTAGTGTGTTTGGTAGTTGGCTAGTGTGTTTGGCAGTTGTCTAGTGTGTGTGGCAGTTGGCTAGTGTGTTTGGCAGTTGTCTAGTGTGTGTGTGAGTTGGCTAGTGTGTTCAACAGTTGTCTAGTGTGTTTGGCAGTTGTCTAGTGTTTGTGGCAGTTGGCTAGTGTGTTTGGCAGTTGTCTAGTGTGTGTGGGAGTTGGCTAGTATCTTTGGCAGTTGTCTAGTGTGTGTGGCAGTTGGCTAGTGTGTTTGGCAGTTGTCTAGTGTGTTTGGCAGTTGTCTAGTTTGTGTGACAGTTGTCTAGTGTTTTTGGCAGTTGTGTAGTGGGTTTGGCAGGGTTGTAGTTTGTTTGGCAGTTGTCTAGTGTGTTTTGCAGTTGTCTAGTGTGTTTTGCAGTTGTCTAGTGTGTTTGGCAGTTGTATAGTGTATTTGGCAGTTGTCTAGTGTGTGTGGCAGTTGACTAGTGTGTTTGGCAGTTGTTTAGTGTGTTTGGCACTTGTCTAGTGTGTTTGGCAGTTGTCTAGTGTGTGAAGCAGTTGTCTAGTGTGTTTGGCAGTTGTCTAGTGTGTGTGGCAGTTGTCTAGTGTGTGTGGCAGTTGTCTAGTGTGTGTGGCATTGGTCTAGTGTGTTTGGCAGTTGTCTAGTGTGTTTGGCAGTTGTCTAGTGTGTGTGTCAGTTGTCTAGTGTGTGTGTCAGTTGTCTACTGTGTTTGGCAGTTGTCTACTGTGTTTGGCAGTTGTCTTATGTGTTTGGCAGTTGTCTAGTGTGTGAAGCAGTTGTCTACTGTGTTTGGCAGTTGTTTGGTGTGATTGGCAGTTGCCTAGTGTGTTTGGCAGTTGTCTAGTGTGTGTGGCAGTTGACTAGTGTGTTTGGCAGTTTTCTAATGTGTGTGGCAGTTGTCTAGTGTGTGTGGCAGTTGCCTAGTGTGTGTGGCAGTTGCCTAGTGTGTTTGGCAGTTGTCTAGTGTGTTTGGCAGTTGTCTTATGTGTTTGGCAGTTGTCTACTATGTGTGGCAGTTGTCTAGTGTGTTTGGCAGTTGTCTAGTGTGTGAGTGTCAGTTTTCTAGTGTGTGTGGCAATTGTTTAGTGTGTGTGGCAGTTGTCTAGTGTGTTTGGCAGTTGTCTAGTGTGTATCGCAGTTGTCTAGTGTGTTTGGCAGTTGGCTAGTGTGTTTGGCAGTTGTCTAGTGTGTTCGGCAGCTGTCTAGTGTGTGTCGCAGTTGTCTAGTGTGTTTGGTAGTTGGCTAGTGTGTTTGGCAGTTGTCTAGTGTGTGTGGCAGTTGGCTAGTGTGTTTGGCAGTTGTCTAGTATGTGTGTGAGTTGGCTAGTGTGTTCAACATTTGTCTAGTGTGTTTGGCAGTTGTCTAGTGTTTGTGGCAGTTGGCTAGTGTGTTTGGCAGTTGTCTAGTGTGTGTGGCAGTTGGCTAGTGTGTTTGGCAGTTGTCTAGTGTGTGTGTGAGTTGGCTAGTGTGTTCAACAGTTGTCTAGTGTGTTTGGCAGTTGTCTAGTGTGTGTGGCAGTTGGCTAGTGTGTTTGGCAGTTGTCTAGTGTGTGTGGGAGTTGGCTAGTATTTTTGGCAGTTGTCTAGTGTGTGTGGCAGTTGGCTAGTGTGTTTGGCAGTTGTCTAGTGTGTTTTGCAGTTGTCTAGTGTGTTTGCCAGTTGTGTAGTGTATTTGGCAGTTGTCTAGTGTGCGTGGCAGATGTCTACTGTGTTTGGCAGTTGTCTAGTGTGTTTTGCAGTTGTCTAGTGTGTTTGGCAGTTGTATAGTGTATTTGGCAGTTGTCTAGTGTGTGTGGCAGTTGACTAGTGTGTTTGGCAGTTGTTTAGTGTGTTTGGCACTTGTCTAGTGTGTTTGGCAGTTGTCTAGTGTGTGAAGCAGTTGTCTATTGTGTTTGGCAGTTGTCTAGTGTGTGTGTCAGTTGTCTACTGTGTTTGGCAGTTGTCTACTGTGTTTGGCAGTTGTCTTATGTGTTTGGCAGTTGTCTAGTGTGTGTGTCAGTTGTCTAGTGTGTTTGGCAGTTGTTTGGTGTGATTGGCAGTTGCCTAGTGTGTTTGGCAGTTGTCTAGTGTGTGTGGCAGTTGACTAGTGTGTTTGGCAGTTTTCTATTGTGTGTGGCAGTTGGCTAGTGTGTGTGGCAGTTGCCTAGTGTGTGTGGCAGTTGGCTAGTGTGTTTGGCAGTTGTCTAGTGTGTTCGGCAGCTGTCTAGTGTGTGTCGCAGTTGTCTAGTGTGTTTGGTAGTTGGCTAGTGTGTTTGGCAGTTGTCTAGTGTGTGTGGCAGTTGGCTAGTGTGTTTGGCAGTTGTCTAGTCTGTGTGTGAGTTGGCTAGTGTGTTCAACAGTTGTCTAGTGTGTTTGGCAGTTGTCTAGTGTTTGTGGCAGTTGGCTAGTGTGTTTGGCAGTTGTCTACTGTGTTTGGCAGTTGTCTTATGTGTTTGGCAGTTGTCTAGTGTGTGTGTCAGTTGTCTAGTGTGTTTGGCAGTTGTTTGGTGTGATTGGCAGTTGCCTAGTGTGTTTGGCAGTTGTCTAGTGTTTGTGGCAGTTGACTAGTGTGTTTGGCAGTTTTCCATTGTGTGTGGCAGTTGTCTAGTGTGTGTGGCAGTTGCCTAGTGTGTGTGGCAGTTGCCTAGTGTGTTTGGCAGTTGTCTAGTGTGTTTGGCAGTTGTCTTATGTGTTTGGCAGTTGTCTACTATGTGTGGCAGTTGTCCAGTGTGTTTGGCAGTTGTCTAGTGTGTGAGTGTCAGTTGTCTAGTGTGTGTGGCAATTGTCTAGTGTGTGTGGCAGTTGTCTAGTGTGTTTGGCAGTTGTCTAGTGTGTATCGCAGTTGTCTAGTGTGTTTGGCAGTTGGCTAGTGTGTTTGGCAGTTGTCTAGTGTGTTCGGCAGCTGTCTAGTGTGTGTCGCAGTTGTCTAGTGTGTTTGGTAGTTGGCTAGTGTGTTTGGCAGTTGTCTAGTGTGTGTGGCAGTTGGCTAGTGTGTTTGGCAGTTGTCTATTGTGTGTGTGAGTTGGCTAGTGTGTTCAACAGTTGTCTAGTGTGTTTGGCAGTTGTCTAGTGTTTGTGGCAGTTGGCTAGTGTGTTTGGCAGTTGTCTAGTGTGTGTGGGAGTTGGCTAGTATCTTTGGCAGTTGTCTAGTGTGTGTGGCAGTTGGCTAGTGTGTTTGGCAGTTGTCTAGTGTGTTTGGCAGTTGTCTAGTTTGTGTGGCAGTTGTCTAGTGTTTTTGGCAGTTGTGTAGTGGGTTTGGCAGGGTTGTAGTGTGTTTGGCAGTTGTCTAGTGTGTTTTGCAGTTGTCTAGTGTGTTTGGCAGTTGTGTAGTGTATTTGGCAGTTGTCTAGTGTGCGTGGCAGATGTCTACTGTGTTTGGCAGTTGTCTAGTGTGTTTGGCAGTTGTCTAGTGTGTTTGGCAGTTGTATAGTGTATTTGGCAGTTGTCTAGTGTGTGTGGCAGTTGACTAGTGTGTTTGGCAGTTGTTTAGTTTGTTTGGCACTTGTCTAGTGTGTTTGGCAGTTGTCTAGTGTGTGAAGCAGTAGTCTAGTGTGTTTGGCAGTTGTCTAGTGTGTGTGGCAGTTGTCTAGTGTGTGTGGCAGTTGTCTAGTGTGTGTGGCATTGGTCTAGTGTGTTTGGCAGTTGTCTAGTGTGTTTGGCAGTTGTCTAGTGTGTGTGTCAGTTATCTAGTGTGTGTGTCAGTTGTCTACTGTGTTTGGCAGTTGTCTACTGTGTTTGGCAGTTGTCTTTTGTGTTTGGCAGTTGTCTAGTGTGTGTGTCAGTTGTCTACTGTGTTTGGCAGTTGTTTGGTGTGATTGGCAGTTGCCTAGTGTGTTTGGCAGTTGTCTAGTGTGTGTGGCAGTTGACTAGTGTGTTTGGCAGTTTTCTATTGTGTGTGGCAGTTGTCTAGTGTGTGTGGCAGTTGCCTAGTGTGTGTGGCAGTTGCCTAGTGTGTTTGGCAGTTGTCTTATGTGTTTGGCAGTTGTCTACTATGTGTGGCAGTTGTCTAGTGTGTTTGGCAGTTGTCTAGTGTGTGAGTGTCAGTTGTCTAGTGTGTGTGGCAATTGTTTAGTGTGTGTGGCAGTTGTCTAGTGTGTTTGGCAGTTGTCTAGTGTGTATCGCAGTTGTCTAGTGTGTTTGGCAGTTGGCTAGTGTGTTTGGCAGTTGTCTAGTGTGTTCGGCAGCTGTCTAGTGTGTGTCGCAGTTGTCTAGTGTGTTTGGTAGTTGGCTAGTGTGTTTGGCAGTTGTCTAGTGTGTGTGGCAGTTGGCTAGTGTGTTTGGCAGTTTTTCTAGTGTGTGTGTGAGTTGGCTAGTGTGTTCAACAGTTGTCTAGTGTGTTTGGCAGTTGTCTAGTGTTTGTGGCAGTTGGCTAGTGTGTTTGGCAGTTGTCTAGTGTGTGTGGGAGTTGGCTAGTATCTTTGGCAGTTGTCTAGTGTGTGTGGCAGTTGGCTAGTGTGTTTGGCAGTTGTCTAGTGTGTTTGGCAGTTGTCTAGTTTGTGTGGCAGTCTTCTAGTGTTTTTGGCAGTTGTGTAGTGGGTTTGGCAGGGTTGTAGTGTGTTTGGCAGTTGTTTAGTCTGTTTTGTAGTTGTTTAGTGTGTTTGGCAGTTGTGTAGTGTATTTGGCAGTTGTCTAGTGTGCGTGGCAGATGTCTACTGTGTTTGGCAGTTGTCTAGTGTGTTTTGCAGTTGTCTAGTGTGTTTGGCAGTTGTATATTGTATTTGGCAGTTGTCTAGTGTGTGTGGCAGTTGACTAGTGTGTTTGGCAGTTGTTTAGTGTGTTTGGCACTTGTCTAGTGTGTGTGGTAGTGTCTACTATGTGTGGCAGTTGACTAGTGTGTTTGGCAGTTGTCTAGTGTGTGTGTGTGTGTGTGTCAGTTGTATAGTGTGTGTGTCAGTTGTCTAATGTTTTTGGCAGTTTTCTAGTGTGTTTATCAGTTGTCTAGTGTGTTTGGCAGTTGTCTAGTGTGTTTGGCAGTTGTCTAGTGTTTTTGGCATTTGTCTAGTGTGTTTGGCAGTTGTCTAGTGTGTTTGGCAGTTGTCTAGTGTGTGTGTCAGTTGTCTAGTGTGTTCGACAGTTGTCTAGTGTGTTTGGCAGTTGTTTAGTGTGATTGGCAGTTGCCTAGTGTGTTTGGCAGTTTTATATTGTGTTTGGCAGTTGTGTAGTGTATTTGGCAGTTGTCTAGTGTGTTTGGCAGTTGTCTAGTGTGTTTGGCAGTTGTCTAATGTGTTTGGCAGTTGTCTAGTGTTTTTGGCAGTTGTGTAGTGGGTTTGGCAGGGTTGTAGTGTGTTTGGCAGTTGTCTAGTGTGTTTTGCAGTTGTCTAGTGTGTTTGGCAGTTGTCTAGTGTTTTTGGCATTCGTCTAGTGTGTTTGGCAGTTGTCTAGTGTGTTTGGCAGTTGTCTAGTGTGTGTGTCAGTTGTCTAGTGTGTTCGACAGTTGTCTAGTGTGTTTGGCAGTTGTTTAGTGTGTTTGGCAGTTGCCTAGTGTGTTTGGCAGTTTTCTATTGTGTTTGGCAGTTGTGTAGTGTATTTGGCAGTTGACTAGTGTGTTTGGCAGTTGTCTAGTGTGTTTGGCAGTTGTCTAGTGTTTTTGGCAGTTGTCTAGTGTGTTTTGCAGTTGTCTAGTGTGTTTGGCAGTTGTGTAGTGTATTTGGCAGTTCTCTAGTGTGTGTGGCAGATGTCTACTGTGTTTGGCAGTTGTCTAGTGTGTTTGGCAGTTGTATAGTGTATTTGGCAGTTGTCTAGTGTGTGTGGCAGTTGTCTAGTGTGTGTGGCCGTTGACTAGTGTGTTTGGCAGTTGTTTAGTGTGTTTGGCACTTGTCTAGTGTGTTTGGCAGTTGTCTAATGTGTTTGGCAGTTGTGTAGTGTTTTTGGGAGTTGTGTAGTGTGTTTGGCAGGGTTGTAGTGTGTTTGGCAGTTGTCTAGTGTGTTTTGCAGTTGTCTAGTGTGTTTGGCAGTTGTGTAGTGTATTTGGCAGTTGTCTAGTGTGTGTGGCAGTTGTGTAGTGTATTTGGAAGTTGTCTAGTGTGTGTGGCAGTTGTCTATTGTGTTTGGCAGTTGTCTAGTGTGTGTGTCAGTTGTCTAGTGTGTGTGGCAGTTGTCTAGTGTGTTTGGCCGTTGTCTAGTGTGTGTGGCATTTGTCTAGTGTGTTTGGCCGTTGTCTAGTGTGTTTGGCCGTTGTCTAGTGTGTGTGGCATTTGTCTAGTGTGTTTGGCAGTTGTGTAGTGTATTTGCCAGTTGTCGAGTGTGTGTGGCAGTTGTCTATTGTGTTTGGCAGTTGTCTAGTGTGTGTGTCAGTTGTCTAGTGTGTGTGGCAGTTGTCTAGTGTGTTTGGCCGTTGTCTAGTGTGTGTGGCATTTGTCTAGTGTGTTTGGCAGTTGTGTAGTGTATTTGGCAGTTGTCTAGTGTGTGTGTCAGTTGTCTAGTGTGTTTGGCAGTTGTTTAGTGTGATTGGCAGTTGTTTATTGTGTTTGGCAGTTGTCTAGTGTGTTTGGCAGTTGAATAGTGTGTTTGGCAGTTGTCTATTGTGTGTGGCAGTTGTCTAGTGTGTGTGGCAGTTGTCTAGTGTGTTTGGCAGTTGTCTAGTGTGTGGGTGTATGTTGTCTAGTGTGTGAGGCAGTTGTCTAGTGGGTGTGGCAGTTATCTTGTGTTTTTGGCATTTGTCTAGTGTGTTTGGCAGTTGTCTAGTGTGTTTGGCAGTTGTCTAGTGTGTGTGTCAGTTGTCTAGTGTGTTCGACAGTTGTCTAGTGTGTTTGGCAGTTGTTTAGTGTGATTGGCAGTTGCCTCGTGTGTTTGGCAGTTTTCTATTGTGTTTGTCAGTTGTGTAGTGTATTTGGCAGTTGTCTAGTGTGTTTGGCAGTTGTCTAGTGTGTTTGGCAGTTGTCTAATGTGTTTGGCAGTTGTCTAGTCTTTTTGGCAGTTGTGTAGTGGGTTTGGCAGGGTTGTAGTGTGTTTGGCAGTTGTCTAGTGTGTTTTGCAGTTGTCTAGTGTGTTTGGCAGTTGTGTAGTGTATTTGGCAGTTGTCTAGTGTGTGTGGCAGATGTCTACTGTGTTTGGCAGTTGTCTAGTTTGTTTTGCAGTTGTCTAGTGTGTTTGGCAGTTGTATAGTGTGTGTGGCAGTTGTCTATTGTGTGTTGCAGTTGACTAGTGTGTTTGGCAGTTGTTTAGTGTGTTTGGCAGTTGTCTAATGTGTTTGGCAGTTGTCTAGTGTTTTTGGGAGTTGTGTAGTGTGTTTGGCAGGGTTGTAGTGTGTTTGGCAGTTGTCTAGTGTGTTTTGCAGTTGTCTAGTGTGTTTGGCAGTTGTGTAGTGTATTTGGCAGTTGTCTAGTGTGTGTGGCAGTTGTGTAGTGTATTTGGAAGTTGTCTAGTGTGTGTGGCAGTTGTCTATTGTGTTTGGCAGTTGTCTAGTGTGTGTGTCAGTTGTCTAGTGTGTGTGGCAGTTGTCTAGTGTGTTTGGCAGTTGTCTAGTGTGTGTGGCATTTGTCTAGTGTGTTTGGCAGTTGTGTAGTGTATTTGGCAGTTGTCTAGTGTGTGTGTCAGTTGTCTAGTGTGTGTGGCAGTTGTCTAGTGTGTGTGGCAGTTGTCTAGTGTGTTTGGCAGTTGTCTAGTGTGTGGGTGTCTGTTGTCTAGTGTGTGAGGCAGTTGTCTAGTGGGTGTGGCAGTTGTCTAGTGTTTGTGGCAGTTGTCTTGTGTGTGTGGCAGTTGTCTAGTGTGTTTGGCAGTTGTCTAGTGTGTGTGGTAGTTGTCTACTATGTGTGTGGCAGTTGATTAGTGTGTTTGGCAGTTGTCTAGTGTGTGTGTCAGTTGTCTAGTGTGTGTGTTAGTTGTCTAGTGTGTTTGGCAGTTGTCTAGTGTGTTTTGCAGTTGTATGATGTGTTTGGCAGTTGTCTAGTGTGTGTGTCAGTTGTCAAGTGTGTTTGGCAGTTGTCTATTGTTTTTGGCAGTTGTCTAGTGTGTTTGGCAGTTGTCTAGTTTGTGTGGCAGTTGTCTACAGTGTCTGGCAGTTGTTTAGTGTGATTGGCAGTTGCCTAGTGTGTTTTGCAGTTTTCTATTGTGTTTGGCAGTTGTGTAGTGTGTTTGGCAGTTGTCTAGTGTGTTTGGCAGTTGTCTAGTGTGTTTCGCAGTTGTCTAATGTGTTTGGCAGTTGTCTAGTGTTTTTGGCAGTTGTGTAGTGGGTTTGTTAGGGTTGTAATGTGTTTGGCAGTTGTCTAGTGTGTTTTGCAGTTGTCTATTGTGTTTGGCAGTTGTATAGTGTATTTGGCAGTTGTCTAGTGTGTGTGGCAGTTGACTAGTGTGTTTGGCAGTTGTCTAGTGTGTGTGTGTGTGTGTGTGTCAGTTGTCTAGTGTGTGTGTCAGTTGTCTAATGTTTTTGGCAGTTTTCTAGTGTGTTTGTCAGTTGTCTAGTGTGTTTGGCAGTTGTCTAGTGTATTTGGAAGTTGTCTAGTGTGTGTGGCAGTTGTCTGTTGTGTTTGGCAGTTGTCTAGTGTGTGTGTCAGTTGTCTAGTGTGTGTGGCAGTTGTCTAGTGTGTTTGGCAGTTGTCTAGTGTGTGTGGCATTTGTCTAGTATGTTTGGCAGTTGTGTAGTGTATTTGGCAGTTGTCTAGTGTGTGTGTCAGTTGTCTAGTGTGTTTGGCAGTTGTTTAGTGTGTTTGGCAGTTGTCTAGTGTGTTTGGCAGTTGAATAGTGTGTTTGGCAGTTGTCTATTGTGTGTGGCAGTTGTCTAGTGTGTGTGGCAGTTGTCTAGTGTGTTTGACAGTTGTCTAGTGTGTGGGTGTCTGTTGTCTAGTGTTTGAGGCAGTTGTCTAGTGGGTGTGGCAGTTGTCTAGTGTTTGTGGCAGTTGTCTAGTGTGTTTGGCAGTTGTCTAGTGTGTGTGGTAGTTGTCTACTATGTGTGTGGCAGTTGATTAGTGTGTTTGTCAGTTGTCTAGTGTGTGTGTTGCAGTTGTCTAGTGTGTGTGTCAGTTGTCTAGTGTGTTTGGCAGTTGTCTAGTGTGTTTTGCAGTTGTCTGATGTGTTTGGCAGTTGTCTAGTGTGTGTGGCAGTTGTCTAGAGTGTCTGGCAGTTGTCTAGTGTGTTTGGCAGTTGTCTAGTTTGTGTGGTAGTTGTCTAGAGTGTCTGGCAGTTGTCTAGTGTGTTTGGCAGTTGTCTAGTGTGTGTGGTAGTTGTCTATTATGTGTGGCAGTTGTCTAGTGTGTTTGGCAGTTGTCTAGTGTGTTTGGCAGTTGTCTACTATGTGTGGCAGTTGTCTAGTGTGTTTGGCAGTTGTCTAGTGTGTTTGGCAGTTGTCTTATGTGTTTGGCAGTTGTCTACTATGTGTGGCAGTTGTCTAGTGTGTTTGGCAGTTGTCTAGTGTGTGAGTGTCAGTTGTCTAGTGTGTGTGGCAATTGTTTAGTGTGTGTGGCAGTTGTCTAGTGTGTTTGGCAGTTGTCTAGTGTGTATCGCAGTTGTCTAGTGTGTTTGGCAGTTGGCTAGTGTGTTTGGCAGTTGTCTAGTGTGTTCGGCAGCTGTCTAGTGTGTGTCGCAGTTGTCTAGTGTGTTTGGTAGTTGGCTAGTGTGTTTGGCAGTTGTCTAGTGTGTGTGGCAGTTGGCTAGTGTGTTTGGCAGTTTTTCTAGTGTGTGTGTGAGTTGGCTAGTGTGTTCAACAGTTGTCTAGTGTGTTTGGCAGTTGTCTAGTGTTTGTGGCAGTTGGCTAGTGTGTTTGGCAGTTGTCTAGTGTGTGTGGGAGTTGGCTAGTATCTTTGGCAGTTGTCTAGTGTGTGTGGCAGTTGGCTAGTGTGTTTGGCAGTTGTCTAGTGTGTTTGGCAGTTGTCTAGTTTGTGTGGCAGTCTTCTAGTGTTTTTGGCAGTTGTGTAGTGGGTTTGGCAGGGTTGTAGTGTGTTTGGCAGTTGTTTAGTCTGTTTTGTAGTTGTTTAGTGTGTTTGGCAGTTGTGTAGTGTATTTGGCAGTTGTCTAGTGTGCGTGGCAGATGTCTACTGTGTTTGGCAGTTGTCTAGTGTGTTTTGCAGTTGTCTAGTGTGTTTGGCAGTTGTATATTGTATTTGGCAGTTGTCTAGTGTGTGTGGCAGTTGACTAGTGTGTTTGGCAGTTGTTTAGTGTGTTTGGCACTTGTCTAGTGTGTGTGGTAGTGTCTACTATGTGTGGCAGTTGACTAGTGTGTTTGGCAGTTGTCTAGTGTGTGTGTGTGTGTGTGTCAGTTGTATAGTGTGTGTGTCAGTTGTCTAATGTTTTTGGCAGTTTTCTAGTGTGTTTATCAGTTGTCTAGTGTGTTTGGCAGTTGTCTAGTGTGTTTGGCAGTTGTCTAGTGTTTTTGGCATTTGTCTAGTGTGTTTGGCAGTTGTCTAGTGTGTTTGGCAGTTGTCTAGTGTGTGTGTCAGTTGTCTAGTGTGTTCGACAGTTGTCTAGTGTGTTTGGCAGTTGTTTAGTGTGATTGGCAGTTGCCTAGTGTGTTTGGCAGTTTTCTATTGTGTTTGGCAGTTGTGTAGTGTATTTGGCAGTTGTCTAGTGTGTTTGGCAGTTGTCTAGTGTGTTTGGCAGTTGTCTAATGTGTTTGGCAGTTGTCTAGTGTTTTTGGCAGTTGTGTAGTGGGTTTGGCAGGGTTGTAGTGTGTTTGGCAGTTGTCTAGTGTGTTTTGCAGTTGTCTAGTGTGTTTGGCAGTTGTCTAGTGTTTTTGGCATTCGTCTAGTGTGTTTGGCAGTTGTCTAGTGTGTTTGGCAGTTGTCTAGTGTGTGTGTCAGTTGTCTAGTGTGTTCGACAGTTGTCTAGTGTGTTTGGCAGTTGTTTAGTGTGTTTGGCAGTTGCCTAGTGTGTTTGGCAGTTTTCTATTGTGTTTGGCAGTTGTGTAGTGTATTTGGCAGTTGACTAGTGTGTTTGGCAGTTGTCTAGTGTGTTTGGCAGTTGTCTAATGTGTTTGGCAGTTGTCTAGTGTTTTTGGCAGTTGTCTAGTGTGTTTTGCAGTTGTCTAGTGTGTTTGGCAGTTGTGTAGTGTATTTGGCAGTTCTCTAGTGTGTGTGGCAGATGTCTACTGTGTTTGGCAGTTGTCTAGTGTGTTTTGCAGTTGCCTAGTGTGTTTGGCAGTTGTATAGTGTATTTGGCAGTTGTCTAGTGTGTGTGGCAGTTGTCTAGTGTGTGTGGCCGTTGACTAGTGTGTTTGGCAGTTGTTTAGTGTGTTTGGCACTTGTCTAGTGTGTTTGGCAGTTGTCTAATGTGTTTGGCAGTTGTGTAGTGTTTTTGGGAGTTGTGTAGTGTGTTTGGCAGGGTTGTAGTGTGTTTGGCAGTTGTCTAGTGTGTTTTGCAGTTGTCTAGTGTGTTTGGCAGTTGTGTAGTGTATTTGGCAGTTGTCTAGTGTGTGTGGCAGTTGTGTAGTGTATTTGGAAGTTGTCTAGTGTGTGTGGCAGTTGTCTATTGTGTTTGGCAGTTGTCTAGTGTGTGTGTCAGTTGTCTAGTGTGTGTGGCAGTTGTCTAGTGTGTTTGGCCGTTGTCTAGTGTGTGTGGCATTTGTCTAGTGTGTTTGGCCGTTGTCTAGTGTGTTTGGCCGTTGTCTAGTGTGTGTGGCATTTGTCTAGTGTGTTTGGCAGTTGTGTAGTGTATTTGCCAGTTGTCGAGTGTGTGTGGCAGTTGTCTATTGTGTTTGGCAGTTGTCTAGTGTGTGTGTCAGTTGTCTAGTGTGTGTGGCAGTTGTCTAGTGTGTTTGGCCGTTGTCTAGTGTGTGTGGCATTTGTCTAGTGTGTTTGGCAGTTGTGTAGTGTATTTGGCAGTTGTCTAGTGTGTGTGTCAGTTGTCTAGTGTGTTTGGCAGTTGTTTAGTGTGATTGGCAGTTGTTTATTGTGTTTGGCAGTTGTCTAGTGTGTTTGGCAGTTGAATAGTGTGTTTGGCAGTTGTCTATTGTGTGTGGCAGTTGTCTAGTGTGTGTGGCAGTTGTCTAGTGTGTTTGGCAGTTGTCTAGTGTGTGGGTGTATGTTGTCTAGTGTGTGAGGCAGTTGTCTAGTGGGTGTGGCAGTTATCTTGTGTTTTTGGCATTTGTCTAGTGTGTTTGGCAGTTGTCTAGTGTGTTTGGCAGTTGTCTAGTGTGTGTGTCAGTTGTCTAGTGTGTTCGACAGTTGTCTAGTGTGTTTGGCAGTTGTTTAGTGTGATTGGCAGTTGCCTCGTGTGTTTGGCAGTTTTCTATTGTGTTTGTCAGTTGTGTAGTGTATTTGGCAGTTGTCTAGTGTGTTTGGCAGTTGTCTAGTGTGTTTGGCAGTTGTCTAATGTGTTTGGCAGTTGTCTAGTCTTTTTGGCAGTTGTGTAGTGGGTTTGGCAGGGTTGTAGTGTGTTTGGCAGTTGTCTAGTGTGTTTTGCAGTTGTCTAGTGTGTTTGGCAGTTGTGTAGTGTATTTGGCAGTTGTCTAGTGTGTGTGGCAGATGTCTACTGTGTTTGGCAGTTGTCTAGTTTGTTTTGCAGTTGTCTAGTGTGTTTGGCAGTTGTATAGTGTGTGTGGCAGTTGTCTATTGTGTGTTGCAGTTGACTAGTGTGTTTGGCAGTTGTTTAGTGTGTTTGGCAGTTGTCTAATGTGTTTGGCAGTTGTCTAGTGTTTTTGGGAGTTGTGTAGTGTGTTTGGCAGGGTTGTAGTGTGTTTGGCAGTTGTCTAGTGTGTTTTGCAGTTGTCTAGTGTGTTTGGCAGTTGTGTAGTGTATTTGGCAGTTGTCTAGTGTGTGTGGCAGTTGTGTAGTGTATTTGGAAGTTGTCTAGTGTGTGTGGCAGTTGTCTATTGTGTTTGGCAGTTGTCTAGTGTGTGTGTCAGTTGTCTAGTGTGTGTGGCAGTTGTCTAGTGTGTTTGGCAGTTGTCTAGTGTGTGTGGCATTTGTCTAGTGTGTTTGGCAGTTGTGTAGTGTATTTGGCAGTTGTCTAGTGTGTGTGTCAGTTGTCTAGTGTGTGTGGCAGTTGTCTAGTGTGTGTGGCAGTTGTCTAGTGTGTTTGGCAGTTGTCTAGTGTGTGGGTGTCTGTTGTCTAGTGTGTGAGGCAGTTGTCTAGTGGGTGTGGCAGTTGTCTAGTGTTTGTGGCAGTTGTCTTGTGTGTGTGGCAGTTGTCTAGTGTGTTTGGCAGTTGTCTAGTGTGTGTGGTAGTTGTCTACTATGTGTGTGGCAGTTGATTAGTGTATTTGGCAGTTGTCTAGTGTGTGTGTCAGTTGTCTAGTGTGTGTGGCAGTTGTCTAGTGTGTGTGGCAGTTGTCTAGTGTGTTTGGCAGTTGTCTAGTGTGTGGGTGTCTGTTGTCTAGTGTGTGAGGCAGTTGTCTAGTGGGTGTGGCAGTTGTCTAGTGTTTGTGGCAGTTGTCTAGTGTGTGTGTCAGTTGTCTAGTGTGTTTGGCAGTTGTCTAGTGTGTTTTGCAGTTGTATGATGTGTTTGGCAGTTGTCTAGTGTGTGTGTCAGTTGTCAAGTGTGTTTGGCAGTTGTCTATTGTTTTTGGCAGTTGTCTAGTGTGTTTGGCAGTTGTCTAGTTTGTGTGGCAGTTGTCTACAGTGTCTGGCAGTTGTTTAGTGTGATTGGCAGTTGCCTAGTGTGTTTTGCAGTTTTCTATTGTGTTTGGCAGTTGTGTAGTGTATTTGGCAGTTGTCTAGTGTGTTTGGCAGTTGTCTAGTGTGTTTCGCAGTTGTCTAATGTGTTTGGCAGTTGTCTAGTGTTTTTGGCAGTTGTGTAGTGGGTTTGTTAGGGTTGTAATGTGTTTGGCAGTTGTCTAGTGTGTTTTGCAGTTGTCTATTGTGTTTGGCAGTTGTATAGTGTATTTGGCAGTTGTCTAGTGTGTGTGGCAGTTGACTAGTGTGTTTGGCAGTTGTCTAGTGTGTGTGTGTGTGTGTGTCAGTTGTCTAGTGTGTGTGTCAGTTGTCTAATGTTTTTGGCAGTTTTCTAGTGTGTTTGTCAGTTGTCTAGTGTGTTTGGCAGTTGTCTAGTGTATTTGGAAGTTGTCTAGTGTGTGTGGCAGTTGTCTGTTGTGTTTGGCAGTTGTCTAGTGTGTGTGTCAGTTGTCTAGTGTGTGTGGCAGTTGTCTAGTGTGTTTGGCAGTTGTCTAGTGTGTGTGGCATTTGTCTAGTATGTTTGGCAGTTGTGTAGTGTATTTGGCAGTTGTCTAGTGTGTGTGTCAGTTGTCTAGTGTGTTTGGCAGTTGTTTAGTGTGTTTGGCAGTTGTCTAGTGTGTTTGGCAGTTGAATAGTGTGTTTGGCAGTTGTCTATTGTGTGTGGCAGTTGTCTAGTGTGTGTGGCAGTTGTCTAGTGTGTTTGACAGTTGTCTAGTGTGTGGGTGTCTGTTGTCTAGTGTTTGAGGCAGTTGTCTAGTGGGTGTGGCAGTTGTCTAGTGTTTGTGGCAGTTGTCTAGTGTGTTTGGCAGTTGTCTAGTGTGTGTGGTAGTTGTCTACTATGTGTGTGGCAGTTGATTAGTGTGTTTGTCAGTTGTCTAGTGTGTGTGTTGCAGTTGTCTAGTGTGTGTGTCAGTTGTCTAGTGTGTTTGGCAGTTGTCTAGTGTGTTTTGCAGTTGTCTGATGTGTTTGGCAGTTGTCTAGTGTGTGTGGCAGTTGTCTAGAGTGTCTGGCAGTTGTCTAGTGTGTTTGGCAGTTGTCTAGTTTGTGTGGTAGTTGTCTAGAGTGTCTGGCAGTTGTCTAGTGTGTTTGGCAGTTGTCTAGTGTGTGTGGTAGTTGTCTATTATGTGTGGCAGTTGTCTAGTGTGTTTGGCAGTTGTCTAGTGTGTTTGGCAGTTTTCTAATGTGTTTGGCAGTTGTCTAGTCTTTTTGGCAGTTGTGTAGTGTGTTTGGCAGGGTTGTAGTGTGTTTGGCAGTTGTCTAGTGTGTTTTGCAGTTGTCTAGTGTGTTTGGCAGTTGTGTAGTGTATTTGGCAGTTGTCTAGTGTGTGTGGCAGTTGTGTAGTGTATTTGGAAGTTGTCTAGTGTGTGTGGCAGTTGTCTATTGTGTTTGGCAGTTGTCTAGTGTGTGTGTCAGTTGTCTAGTGTGTGTGGCAGTTGTCTAGTGTGTTTGGCCGTTGTCTAGTGTGTGTGGCATTTGTCTAGTGTGTTTGGCCGTTGTCTAGTGTGTTTGGCCGTTGTCTAGTGTGTGTGGCATTTGTCTAGTGTGTTTGGCAGTTGTGTAGTGTATTTGGCAGTTGTCTAGTGTGTGTGGCAGTTGTCTATTGTGTTTGGCAGTTGTCTAGTGTGTGTGTCAGTTGTCTAGTGTGTGTGGCAGTTGTCTAGTGTGTTTGGCCGTTGTCTAGTGTGTGTGGCATTTGTCTAGTGTGTTTGGCAGTTGTGTAGTGTATTTGGCAGTTGTCTAATGTGTGTGTCAGTTGTCTAGTGTGTTTGGCAGTTGTTTAGTGTGATTGGCAGTTGTTTATTGTGTTTGGCAGTTGTCTAGTGTGTTTGGCAGTTGAATAGTGTGTTTGGCAGTTGTCTATTGTGTGTGGCAGTTGTTTAGTGTGATTGGCAGTTGTCTAGTGTGTTTGGCAGTTGTCTAGTGTGTGGGTGTATGTTGTCTAGTGTGTGAGGCAGTTGTCTAGTGGGTGTGGCAGTTATCTTGTGTTTTTGGCATTTGTCTAGTGTGTTTGGCAGTTGTCTAGTGTGTTTGGCAGTTGTCTAGTGTGTGTGTCAGTTGTCTAGTGTGTTCGACAGTTGTCTAGTGTGTTTGGCAGTTGTTTAGTGTGATTGGCAGTTGCCTCGTGTGTTTGGCAGTTTTCTATTGTGTTTGTCAGTTGTGTAGTGTATTTGGCAGTTGTCTAGTGTGTTTGGCAGTTTTCTAGTGTGTTTAGCCGTTGTCTAGTGTGTTTGGCCGTTGTCTAGTGTGTGTGGCATTTGTCTAGTGTGTTTGGCAGTTGTGTAGTGTATTTGGCAGTTGTCTAGTGTGTGTGGCAGTTGTCTATTGTGTTTGGCAGTTGTCTAGTGTGTATGTCAGTTGTCTAGTGTGTGTGGCAGTTGTCTAGTGTGTTTGGCCGTTGTCTAGTGTGTGTGGCATTTGTCTAGTGTGTTTGGCAGTTGTGTAGTGTATTTGGCAGTTGTCTAATGTGTGTGTCAGTTGTCTAGTGTGTTTGGCAGTTGTTTAGTGTGATTGGCAGTTGTTGATTGTGTTTGGCAGTTGTCTAGTGTGTTTGGCAGTTGAATAGTGTGTTTTGCAGTTGTCTATTGTGTGTGGCAGTTGTCTAGTGTGTGTGGCAGTTGTCTAGTGTGTTTGGCAGTTGTCTAGTGTGTGGGTGTATGTTGTCTAGTGTGTGAGGCAGTTGTCTAGTGGGTGTGGCAGTTATCTTGTGTTTTTGGCATTTGTCTAGTGTGTTTGGCAGTTGTCTAGTGTGTTTGGCAGTTGTCTAGTGTGTGTGTCAGTTGTCTAGTGTGTTCGACAGTTGTCTAGTGTGTTTGGCAGTTGTTTAGTGTGATTGGCAGTTGCCTCGTGTGTTTGGCAGTTTTCTATTGTGTTTGTCAGTTGTGTAGTGTATTTGGCAGTTGTCTAGTGTGTTTGGCAGTTTTCTAGTGTGTTTGGCAGTTGTTTAATGTGTTTGGCAGTTGTCTAGTCTTTTTGGCAGTTGTGTAGTGGGTTTGGCAGTTGTATAGTGTGTGTGGCAGTTGTCTAGTGTGTTTTGCAGTTGTCTAGTGTGTTTGGCAGTTGTGTAGTGTATTTGGCAGTTGTTTAGTGTGTGTGGCAGATGTCTACTGTGTTTGGCAGTTGTCTAGTGTGTTTTGCAGTTGTCTAGTGTGTTTGGCAGTTGTATAGTGTGTGTGGCAGTTGTCTATTGTGTGTTGCAGTTGACTAGTGTGTTTGGCAGTTGTTTAGTGTGTTTGGCAGTTGTCTAGTGTGTGTGGCAGTTGTGTAGTGTATTTGGAAGTTGTATAGTGTGTGTGGCAGTTGTCTATTGTGTTTGGCAGTTGTCTAGTGTGTGTGTCAGTTGTCTAGTGTGTGTGGCAGTTGTCTAGTGTGTTTGGCAGTTGTCTAGTGTGTGTGGCATTTGTCTAGTGTGTTTGGCAGTTGTGTAGTGTATTTGGCAGTTGTCTAGTGTGTGTGTCAGTTGTCTAGTGTGTTTGGCAGTTGTTTATTGTGATTGGCAGTTGTTTAGTGTGTTTGGCAGTTGTCTAGTGTGTTTGGCAGTTGAATAGTGTGTTTGGCAGTTTTCTATTGTGTGTGGCAGTTGTCTAGTGTGTGTGGCAGTTGTCTAGTGTGTTTGGCAGTTGTCTAGTGTGTGGGTGTCTGTTGTCTAGTGTGTGAGGCAGTTGTCTAGTGGGTGTGGCAGTTGTCTAGTGTTTGTGGCAGTTGTCTTGTGTGTGTGGCAGTTGTCTAGTGTGTTTGGCAGTTGTCTAGTGTGTGTGGTAGTTGTCTACTATGTGTGTGGCAGTTGATTAGTGTGTTTGGCAGTTGTCTGGTGTGTGTGTGTCAGTTGTCTAGTGTGTGTGTCAGTTGTCTAGTGTGTTTGGCAGTTGTCTAGTGTGTTTTGCAGTTGTATGATGTGTTTGGCAGTTGTCTAGTGTGTGTGTCAGTTGTCTAGTGTGTTTGGCAGTTGTCTATTGTGTTTGGCAGTTGTCTAGTGTGTTTGGCAGTTGTCTAGTTTGTGTGGCAGTTGTCTACAGTGTCTGGCAGTTGTTTAGTGTGATTGGCAGTTGCCTAGTGTGTTTGGCAGTTTTCTATTGTGTTTGGCAGTTGTGTAGTGTATTTGGCAGTTGTCTAGTGTGTTTGGCAGTTGTCTAGTTTGTTTGGCAGTTGTCTAATGTGTTTGGCAGTTGTCTAGTGTTTTTGGCAGTTGTGTAGTGGGTTTGGCAGGGTTGTAGTGTGTTTGGCAGTTGTCTAGTGTGTTTTGCAGTTGTCTATTGTGTTTGGCAGTTGTATAGTGTATTTGGCAGTTGTCTAGTGTGTGTGGCAGATGACTAGTGTGTTTGGCAGTTGTCTAGTGTGTGTGTGTGTGTGTGTCAGTTGTCTAGTGTGTGTGTCAGTTGTCTAATGTTTTTGGCAGTTTTCTAGTGTGTTTGGCAGTTGTCTAGTGTGTTTGGCAGTTGTCTAGTGTATTTGGAAGTTTTCTAGTGTGTGTGGCAGTTGTCTGTTGTGTTTGGCAGTTGTCTAGTGTGTGTATCAGTTGTCTAGTGTGTGTGGCAGTTGTCTAGTGTGTTTGGCAGTTGTCTAGTGTGTGTGGCATTTGTCTAGTATGTTTGGCAGTTGTGTAGTGTATTTGGCAGTTGTCTAGTGTGTGTGTCAGTTGTCTAGTGTGTTTGGCAGTTGTTTAGTGTGTTTGGCAGTTGTCTAGTGTGTTTGGCAGTTGAATAGTGTGTTTGGCAGTTGTCTAGTGTGTGAGGCAGTTGTCTAGTGGGTGTGGCAGTTGTCTAGTGTTTGTGGCAGTTGTCTAGTGTGTTTGGCAGTTGTCTATTGTGTGTGGCAGTTGTCTAGTGTGTGTGGCAGTTGTCTAGTGTGTTTGGCAGTTGTCTAGTGTGTGGGTGTATGTTGTCTAGTGTGTGAGGCAGTTGTCTTGTGGGTGTGGCAGTTATCTTGTGTTTTTGGCATTTGTCTAGTGTGTTTGGCAGTTGTCTAGTTTGTTTGGCAGTTGTCTAGTGTGTGTGTCAGTTGTCTAGTGTGTTCGACAGTTGTCTAGTGTGTTTGGCAGTTGTTTAGTGTGATTGGCAGTTGCCTCGTGTGTTTGGCAGTTTTCTATTGTGTTTGTCAGTTGTGTAGTGTATTTGGCAGTTGTCTAGTGTGTTTGGCAGTTTTCTAGTGTGTTTGGCAGTTGTTTAATGTGTTTGGCAGTTGTCTAGTCTTTTTGGCAGTTGTGTAGTGTATTTGGCAGTTGTCTAGTGTGTGTGGCAGATGTCTACTGTGTTTGGCAGTTGTCTAGTGTGTTTTGCAGTTGTCTAGTGTGTTTGGCAGTTGTATAGTGTGTGTGGCAGTTGTCTATTGTGTGTTGCAGTTGACTAGTGTGTTTGGCAGTTGTTTAGTGTGTTTGGCAGTTGTCTAGTGTGTGTGGCAGTTGTGTAGTGTATTTGGAAGTTGTATAGTGTGTGTGGCAGTTGTCTATTGTGTTTGGCAGTTGTCTAGTGTGTGTGTCAGTTGTCTAGTGTGTGTGGCAGTTGTCTAGTGTGTTTGGCAGTTGTCTAGTGTGTGTGGCATTTGTCTAGTGTGTTTGGCAGTTGTGTAGTGTATTTGGCAGTTGTCTAGTGTGTGTGTCAGTTGTCTAGTGTGTTTGGCAGTTGTTTATTGTGATTGGCAGTTGTTTAGTGTGTTTGGCAGTTGTCTAGTGTGTTTGGCAGTTGTCTAGTGTGTGTGGCATTTGTCTAGTGTGTTTGGCAGTTGTGTAGTGTATTTGGCAGTTGTCTAGTGTGTGTGTCAGTTGTCTAGTGTGTTTGGCAGTTGTTTATTGTGATTGGCAGTTGTTTAGTGTGTTTGGCAGTTGTCTAGTGTGTTTGGCAGTTGAATAGTGTGTTTGGCAGTTGTCTATTGTGTGTGGCAGTTGTCTAGTGTGTGTGGCAGTTGTCTAGTGTGTTTGGCAGTTGTCTAGTGTGTGGGTGTCTGTTGTCTAGTGTGTGAGGCAGTTGTCTAGTGGGTGTGGCAGTTGTCTAGTGTTTGTGGCAGTTGTCTTGTGTGTGTGGCAGTTGTCTAGTGTGTTTGGCAGTTGTCTAGTGTGTGTGGTAGTTGTCTACTATGTGTGTGGCAGTTGATTAGTGTGTTTGGCAGTTGTCTGGTGTGTGTGTGTCAGTTGTCTAGTGTGTGTGTCAGTTGTCTAGTGTGTTTGGCAGTTGTCTAGTGTGTTTTGCAGTTGTATGATGTGTTTGGCAGTTGTCTAGTGTGTGTGTCAGTTGTCTAGTGTGTTTGGCAGTTGTCTATTGTGTTTGGCAGTTGTCTAGTGTGTTTGGCAGTTGTCTAGTTTGTGTGGCAGTTGTCTACAGTGTCTGGCAGTTGTTTAGTGTGATTGGCAGTTGCCTAGTGTGTTTGGCAGTTTTCTATTGTGTTTGGCAGTTGTGTAGTGTATTTGGCAGTTGTCTAGTGTGTTTGGCAGTTGTCTAGTTTGTTTGGCAGTTGTCTAATGTGTTTGGCAGTTGTCTAGTGTTTTTGGCAGTTGTGTAGTGGGTTTGGCAGGGTTGTAGTGTGTTTGGCAGTTGTCTAGTGTGTTTTGCAGTTGTCTATTGTGTTTGGCAGTTGTATAGTGTATTTGGCAGTTGTCTAGTGTGTGTGGCAGATGACTAGTGTGTTTGGCAGTTGTCTAGTGTGTGTGTGTGTGTGTGTCAGTTGTCTAGTGTGTGTGTCAGTTGTCTAATGTTTTTGGCAGTTTTCTAGTGTGTTTGGCAGTTGTCTAGTGTGTTTGGCAGTTGTCTAGTGTATTTGGAAGTTTTCTAGTGTGTGTGGCAGTTGTCTGTTGTGTTTGGCAGTTGTCTAGTGTGTGTATCAGTTGTCTAGTGTGTGTGGCAGTTGTCTAGTGTGTTTGGCAGTTGTCTAGTGTGTGTGGCATTTGTCTAGTATGTTTGGCAGTTGTGTAGTGTATTTGGCAGTTGTCTAGTGTGTGTGTCAGTTGTCTAGTGTGTTTGGCAGTTGTTTAGTGTGTTTGGCAGTTGTCTAGTGTGTTTGGCAGTTGAATAGTGTGTTTGGCAGTTGTCTAGTGTGTGAGGCAGTTGTCTAGTGGGTGTGGCAGTTGTCTAGTGTTTGTGGCAGTTGTCTAGTGTGTTTGGCAGTTGTCTATTGTGTGTGGCAGTTGTCTAGTGTGTGTGGCAGTTGTCTAGTGTGTTTGGCAGTTGTCTAGTGTGTGGGTGTATGTTGTCTAGTGTGTGAGGCAGTTGTCTTGTGGGTGTGGCAGTTATCTTGTGTTTTTGGCATTTGTCTAGTGTGTTTGGCAGTTGTCTAGTTTGTTTGGCAGTTGTCTAGTGTGTGTGTCAGTTGTCTAGTGTGTTCGACAGTTGTCTAGTGTGTTTGGCAGTTGTTTAGTGTGATTGGCAGTTGCCTCGTGTGTTTGGCAGTTTTCTATTGTGTTTGTCAGTTGTGTAGTGTATTTGGCAGTTGTCTAGTGTGTTTGGCAGTTTTCTAGTGTGTTTGGCAGTTGTTTAATGTGTTTGGCAGTTGTCTAGTCTTTTTGGCAGTTGTGTAGTGTATTTGGCAGTTGTCTAGTGTGTGTGGCAGATGTCTACTGTGTTTGGCAGTTGTCTAGTGTGTTTTGCAGTTGTCTAGTGTGTTTGGCAGTTGTATAGTGTGTGTGGCAGTTGTCTATTGTGTGTTGCAGTTGACTAGTGTGTTTGGCAGTTGTTTAGTGTGTTTGGCAGTTGTCTAGTGTGTGTGGCAGTTGTGTAGTGTATTTGGAAGTTGTATAGTGTGTGTGGCAGTTGTCTATTGTGTTTGGCAGTTGTCTAGTGTGTGTGTCAGTTGTCTAGTGTGTGTGGCAGTTGTCTAGTGTGTTTGGCAGTTGTCTAGTGTGTGTGGCATTTGTCTAGTGTGTTTGGCAGTTGTGTAGTGTATTTGGCAGTTGTCTAGTGTGTGTGTCAGTTGTCTAGTGTGTTTGGCAGTTGTTTATTGTGATTGGCAGTTGTTTAGTGTGTTTGGCAGTTGTCTAGTGTGTTTGGCAGTTGTCTAGTGTGTGTGGCATTTGTCTAGTGTGTTTGGCAGTTGTGTAGTGTATTTGGCAGTTGTCTAGTGTGTGTGTCAGTTGTCTAGTGTGTTTGGCAGTTGTTTATTGTGATTGGCAGTTGTTTAGTGTGTTTGGCAGTTGTCTAGTGTGTTTGGCAGTTGAATAGTGTGTTTGGCAGTTGTCTATTGTGTGTGGCAGTTGTCTAGTGTGTGTGGCAGTTGTCTAGTGTGTTTGGCAGTTGTCTAGTGTGTGGGTGTCTGTTGTCTAGTGTGTGAGGCAGTTGTCTAGTGGGTGTGGCAGTTGTCTAGTGTTTGTGGCAGTTGTCTTGTGTGTGTGGCAGTTGTCTAGTGTGTTTGGCAGTTGTCTAGTGTGTGTGGTAGTTGTCTACTATGTGTGTGGCAGTTGATTAGTGTGTTTGGCAGTTGTCTGGTGTGTGTGTGTCAGTTGTCTAGTGTGTGTGTCAGTTGTCTAGTGTGTTTGGCAGTTGTCTAGTGTGTTTTGCAGTTGTATGATGTGTTTGGCAGTTGTCTAGTGTGTGTGTCAGTTGTCTAGTGTGTTTGGCAGTTGTCTATTGTGTTTGGCAGTTGTCTAGTGTGTTTGGCAGTTGTCTAGTTTGTGTGGCAGTTGTCTACAGTGTCTGGCAGTTGTTTAGTGTGATTGGCAGTTGCCTAGTGTGTTTGGCAGTTTTCTATTGTGTTTGGCAGTTGTGTAGTGTATTTGGCAGTTGTCTAGTGTGTTTGGCAGTTGTCTAGTTTGTTTGGCAGTTGTCTAATGTGTTTGGCAGTTGTCTAGTGTTTTTGGCAGTTGTGTAGTGGGTTTGGCAGGGTTGTAGTGTGTTTGGCAGTTGTCTAGTGTGTTTTGCAGTTGTCTATTGTGTTTGGCAGTTGTATAGTGTATTTGGCAGTTGTCTAGTGTGTGTGGCAGATGACTAGTGTGTTTGGCAGTTGTCTAGTGTGTGTGTGTGTGTGTGTCAGTTGTCTAGTGTGTGTGTCAGTTGTCTAATGTTTTTGGCAGTTTTCTAGTGTGTTTGGCAGTTGTCTAGTGTGTTTGGCAGTTGTCTAGTGTATTTGGAAGTTTTCTAGTGTGTGTGGCAGTTGTCTGTTGTGTTTGGCAGTTGTCTAGTGTGTGTATCAGTTGTCTAGTGTGTGTGGCAGTTGTCTAGTGTGTTTGGCAGTTGTCTAGTGTGTGTGGCATTTGTCTAGTATGTTTGGCAGTTGTGTAGTGTATTTGGCAGTTGTCTAGTGTGTGTGTCAGTTGTCTAGTGTGTTTGGCAGTTGTTTAGTGTGTTTGGCAGTTGTCTAGTGTGTTTGGCAGTTGAATAGTGTGTTTGGCAGTTGTCTAGTGTGTGAGGCAGTTGTCTAGTGGGTGTGGCAGTTGTCTAGTGTTTGTGGCAGTTGTCTAGTGTGTTTGGCAGTTGTCTATTGTGTGTGGCAGTTGTCTAGTGTGTGTGGCAGTTGTCTAGTGTGTTTGGCAGTTGTCTAGTGTGTGGGTGTATGTTGTCTAGTGTGTGAGGCAGTTGTCTTGTGGGTGTGGCAGTTATCTTGTGTTTTTGGCATTTGTCTAGTGTGTTTGGCAGTTGTCTAGTTTGTTTGGCAGTTGTCTAGTGTGTGTGTCAGTTGTCTAGTGTGTTCGACAGTTGTCTAGTGTGTTTGGCAGTTGTTTAGTGTGATTGGCAGTTGCCTCGTGTGTTTGGCAGTTTTCTATTGTGTTTGTCAGTTGTGTAGTGTATTTGGCAGTTGTCTAGTGTGTTTGGCAGTTTTCTAGTGTGTTTGGCAGTTGTTTAATGTGTTTGGCAGTTGTCTAGTCTTTTTGGCAGTTGTGTAGTGTATTTGGCAGTTGTCTAGTGTGTGTGGCAGATGTCTACTGTGTTTGGCAGTTGTCTAGTGTGTTTTGCAGTTGTCTAGTGTGTTTGGCAGTTGTATAGTGTGTGTGGCAGTTGTCTATTGTGTGTTGCAGTTGACTAGTGTGTTTGGCAGTTGTTTAGTGTGTTTGGCAGTTGTCTAGTGTGTGTGGCAGTTGTGTAGTGTATTTGGAAGTTGTATAGTGTGTGTGGCAGTTGTCTATTGTGTTTGGCAGTTGTCTAGTGTGTGTGTCAGTTGTCTAGTGTGTGTGGCAGTTGTCTAGTGTGTTTGGCAGTTGTCTAGTGTGTGTGGCATTTGTCTAGTGTGTTTGGCAGTTGTGTAGTGTATTTGGCAGTTGTCTAGTGTGTGTGTCAGTTGTCTAGTGTGTTTGGCAGTTGTTTATTGTGATTGGCAGTTGTTTAGTGTGTTTGGCAGTTGTCTAGTGTGTTTGGCAGTTGTCTAGTGTGTGTGGCATTTGTCTAGTGTGTTTGGCAGTTGTGTAGTGTATTTGGCAGTTGTCTAGTGTGTGTGTCAGTTGTCTAGTGTGTTTGGCAGTTGTTTATTGTGATTGGCAGTTGTTTAGTGTGTTTGGCAGTTGTCTAGTGTGTTTGGCAGTTGAATAGTGTGTTTGGCAGTTGTCTATTGTGTGTGGCAGTTGTCTAGTGTGTGTGGCAGTTGTCTAGTGTGTTTGGCAGTTGTCTAGTGTGTGGGTGTCTGTTGTCTAGTGTGTGAGGCAGTTGTCTAGTGGGTGTGGCAGTTGTCTAGTGTTTGTGGCAGTTGTCTTGTGTGTGTGGCAGTTGTCTAGTGTGTTTGGCAGTTGTCTAGTGTGTGTGGTAGTTGTCTACTATGTGTGTGGCAGTTGATTAGTGTGTTTGGCAGTTGTCTGGTGTGTGTGTGTCAGTTGTCTAGTGTGTGTGTCAGTTGTCTAGTGTGTTTGGCAGTTGTCTAGTGTGTTTTGCAGTTGTATGATGTGTTTGGCAGTTGTCTAGTGTGTGTGTCAGTTGTCTAGTGTGTTTGGCAGTTGTCTATTGTGTTTGGCAGTTGTCTAGTGTGTTTGGCAGTTGTCTAGTTTGTGTGGCAGTTGTCTACAGTGTCTGGCAGTTGTTTAGTGTGATTGGCAGTTGCCTAGTGTGTTTGGCAGTTTTCTATTGTGTTTGGCAGTTGTGTAGTGTATTTGGCAGTTGTCTAGTGTTTTTGGCAGTTGTCTAGTTTGTTTGGCAGTTGTCTAATGTGTTTGGCAGTTGTCTAGTGTTTTTGGCAGTTGTGTAGTGGGTTTGGCAGGGTTGTAGTGTGTTTGGCAGTTGTCTAGTGTGTTTTGCAGTTGTCTATTGTGTTTGGCAGTTGTATAGTGTATTTGGCAGTTGTCTAGTGTGTGTGGCAGATGACTAGTGTGTTTGGCAGTTGTCTAGTGTGTGTGTGTGTGTGTGTGTCAGTTGTCTAGTGTGTGTGTCAGTTGTCTAATGTTTTTGGCAGTTTTCTAGTGTGTTTGGCAGTTGTCTAGTGTGTTTGGCAGTTGTCTAGTGTATTTGGAAGTTTTCTAGTGTGTGTGGCAGTTGTCTGTTGTGTTTGGCAGTTGTCTAGTGTGTGTATCAGTTGTCTAGTGTGTGTGGCAGTTGTCTAGTGTGTTTGGCAGTTGTCTAGTGTGTGTGGCATTTGTCTAGTATGTTTGGCAGTTGTGTAGTGTATTTGGCAGTTGTCTAGTGTGTGTGTCAGTTGTCTAGTGTGTTTGGCAGTTGTTTAGTGTGTTTGGCAGTTGTCTAGTGTGTTTGGCAGTTGAATAGTGTGTTTGGCAGTTGTCTAGTGTGTGAGGCAGTTGTCTAGTGGGTGTGGCAGTTGTCTAGTGTTTGTGGCAGTTGTCTAGTGTGTTTGGCAGTTGTCTATTGTGTGTGGCAGTTGTCTAGTGTGTGTGGCAGTTGTCTAGTGTGTTTGGCAGTTGTCTAGTGTGTGGGTGTATGTTGTCTAGTGTGTGAGGCAGTTGTCTTGTGGGTGTGGCAGTTATCTTGTGTTTTTGGCATTTGTCTAGTGTGTTTGGCAGTTGTCTAGTGTGTTTGGCAGTTGTCTAGTGTGTGTGTCAGTTGTCTAGTGTGTTCGACAGTTGTCTAGTGTGTTTGGCAGTTGTTTAGTGTGATTGGCAGTTGCCTCGTGTGTTTGGCAGTTTTCTATTGTGTTTGTCAGTTGTGTAGTGTATTTGGCAGTTGTCTAGTGTGTTTGGCAGTTTTCTAGTGTGTTTGGCAGTTGTTTAATGTGTTTGGCAGTTGTCTAGTCTTTTTGGCAGTTGTGTAGTGTATTTGGCAGTTGTCTAGTGTGTGTGGCAGATGTCTACTGTGTTTGGCAGTTGTCTAGTGTGTTTTGCAGTTGTCTAGTGTGTTTGGCAGTTGTATAGTGTGTGTGGCAGTTGTCTATTGTGTGTTGCAGTTGACTAGTGTGTTTGGCAGTTGTTTAGTGTGTTTGGCAGTTGTCTAGTGTGTGTGGCAGTTGTGTAGTGTATTTGGAAGTTGTATAGTGTGTGTGGCAGTTGTCTACTGTGTTTGGCAGTTGTCTAGTGTGTGTGTCAGTTGTCTAGTGTGTGTGGCAGTTGTCTAGTGTGTTTGGCAGTTGTCTAGTGTGTGTGGCATTTGTCTAGTGTGTTTGGCAGTTGTGTAGTGTATTTGGCAGTTGTCTAGTGTGTGTGTCAGTTGTCTAGTGTGTTTGGCAGTTGTTTATTGTGATTGGCAGTTGTTTAGTGTGTTTGGCAGTTGTCTAGTGTGTTTGGCAGTTGAATAGTGTGTTTGGTAGTTTTCTATTGTGTGTGGCAGTTGTCTAGTGTGTGTGGCAGTTGTCTAGTGTTTGGGTGTCTGTTGTCTAGTGTGTGAGGCAGTTGTCTAGTGGGTGTGGCAGTTGTCTAGTGTTTGTGGCAGTTGTCTTGTGTGTGTGGCAGTTGTCTAGTGTGTTTGGCAGTTGTCTAGTGTGTGTGGTAGTTGTCTACTATGTGTGTGGCAGTTGATTAGTGTGTTTGGCAGTTGTCTAGTGGTCCTCTGTAGCTCAACTGGTAGAGCACGGCGCTTGTAATGCCAATGTAGTGGGTTCGATCCCCGGGACCACCCATACACAAAGAAATGTATGCACGCATGACTGTAAATCGCTTTGGATAAAAGCGTCTGCTAAATGGCATATTATTATTATTTTAGTGTGTGTGTGTCAGTTGTCTAGTGTGTGTGTCAGTTGTCTAGTGTGTTTGGCAGTTGTCTAGTGTGTTTTGCAGTTGTATGATGTGTTTGGCAGTTGTCTAGTGTGTGTGTCAGTTGTCTAGTGTGTTTGGCAGTTGTCTAGTGTGTTTGGCAGTTGTCTAGTTTGTGTGGCAGTTGTCTACAGTGTCTGGCAGTTGTTTAGTGTGATTGGCAGTTGCCTAGTGTGTTTGGCAGTTTTCTATTGTGTTTGGCAGTTGTGTAGTGTATTTGGCAGTTGTCTAGTGTGTTTGGCAGTTGTCTAGTTTGTTTGGCAGTTGTCTAATGTGTTTGGCAGTTGCCTAGTGTTTTTGGAAGTTGTGTAGTGGGTTTGGCAGGGTTGTAGTGTGTTTGGCAGTTGTCTAGTGTGTTTTGCAGTTGTCTATTGTGTTTGGCAGTTGTATAGTGTATTTGGCAGTTGTCTAGTGTGTGTGGCAGATGACTAGTGTGTTTGGCAGTTGTCTAGTGTGTGTGTGTGTGTGTGTCAGTTGTCTAGTGTGTGTGTCAGTTGTCTAATGTTTTTGGCAGTTTTCTAGTGTGTTTGTCAGTTGTCTAGTGTGTTTGGCAGTTGTCTAGTGTATTTGGAAGTTTTCTAGTGTGTGTGGCAGTTGTCTGTTGTGTTTGGCAGTTGTCTAGTGTGTGTATCAGTTGTCTAGTGTGTGTGGCAGTTGTCTAGTGTGTTTGGCAGTTGTCTAGTGTGTGTGGCATTTGTCTAGTATGTTTGGCAGTTGTGTAGTGTATTTGGCAGTTGTCTAGTGTGTGTGTCAGTTGTCTAGTGTGTTTGGCAGTTGTTTAGTGTGTTTGGCAGTTGTCTAGTGTGTTTGGCAGTTGAATAGTGTGTTTGGCAGTTGTCTAGTGTGTGAGGCAGTTGTCTAGTGGGTGTGGCAGTTGTCTAGTGTTTGTGGCAGTTGTCTAGTGTGTTTGGCAGTTGTCTAGTGTGTGTGGTAGTTGTCTACTATGTGTGTGGCAGTTGATTAGTGTGTTTGGCAGTTGTCTAGTGTGTGTGTTGCAGTTGTCTAGTGTGTGTGTCAGTTGTCTAGTGTGTTTGGCAGTTGTCTAGTGTGTTTTGCAGTTGTCTGTTGTGTTTGGCAGTTGTCTAGTGTGTGTGGCAGTTGTCTAGAGTGTCTGGCAGTTGTCTAGTGTGTTTGGCAGTTGTCTAGTTTGTGTGGCAGTTGTCTAGAGTGTCTGGCAGTTGTCTAGTGTGTTTGGCAGTTGTCTAGTGTGTGTGGTAGCTGTCTATTATGTGTGGCAGTGGTCTAGTGTGTTTGGCAGTTGTCTAGTGTGTTTGGCAGTTGTCTAATGTGTTTGGCAGTTGTCTAGTCTTTTTGGCAGTTGTGTAGTGTGTTTGGCAGGGTTGTAGTGTGTTTGGCAGTTGTCTAGTGTGTTTGGCAGTTGTATAGTGTGTGTGGCAGTTGTCTAGTGTGTGAAGGAGTTGTCTAGTGTGTTTGGCAGTTGTCTAGTGTGTGTGGTAGTTGTCTACTATGTGTGGCAGTTGACTAGTGTGTTTGGCAGTTGTCTAGTGTGTGTGTGTGTGTGTGTGTGTGTCAGTTGTCTAGTGTGTGTGTGTCAGTTGTCTAATGTTTTTGGCAGTTGTCTAGTGTGTTTGGCAGTTGTCTAGTGTGTGTGGCATTTGTCTAGTATGTTTGGCAGTTGTGTAGTGTATTTGGCAGTTGTCTAGTGTGTGTGTCAGTTGTCTAGTGTGTTTGGCAGTTGTTTAGTGTGTTTGGCAGTTGTCTAGTGTGTTTGGCAGTTGAATAGTGTGTTTGGCAGTTGTCTAGTGTGTGAGGCAGTTGTCTAGTGGGTGTGGCAGTTGTCTAGTGTTTGTGGCAGTTGTCTAGTGTGTTTGGCAGTTGTCTAGTGTGTGTGGTAGTTGTCTACTATGTGTGTGGCAGTTGATTAGTGTGTTTGGCAGTTGTCTAGTGTGTGTGTTGCAGTTGTCTAGTGTGTGTGTCAGTTGTCTAGTGTGTTTGGCAGTTGTCTAGTGTGTTTTGCAGTTGTCTGTTGTGTTTGGCAGTTGTCTAGTGTGTGTGGCAGTTGTCTAGAGTGTCTGGCAGTTGTCTAGTGTGTTTGGCAGTTGTCTAGTTTGTGTGGCAGTTGTCTAGAGTGTCTGGCAGTTGTCTAGTGTGTTTGGCAGTTGTCTAGTGTGTGTGGTAGCTGTCTATTATGTGTGGCAGTGGTCTAGTGTGTTTGGCAGTTGTCTAGTGTGTTTGGCAGTTGTCTAATGTGTTTGGCAGTTGTCTAGTCTTTTTGGCAGTTGTGTAGTGTGTTTGGCAGGGTTGTAGTGTGTTTGGCAGTTGTCTAGTGTGTTTGGCAGTTGTATAGTGTGTGTGGCAGTTGTCTAGTGTGTGAAGGAGTTGTCTAGTGTGTTTGGCAGTTGTCTAGTGTGTGTGGTAGTTGTCTACTATGTGTGGCAGTTGACTAGTGTGTTTGGCAGTTGTCTAGTGTGTGTGTGTGTGTGTGTGTGTGTCAGTTGTCTAGTGTGTGTGTGTCAGTTGTCTAATGTTTTTGGCAGTTTTCTAGTGTGTTTGTCAGTTGTCTATTGTGTTTGGCAGTTGTCTAGTGTGTTTGGCAGTTGTCTAGTGTGTTTGGCATTTGTCTAGTGTGTTTGGCAGTTGTCTAGTGTGTTTGGCAGTTGTCTAGTGTGTGTGTCAGTTGTCTAGTGTGTTCGACAGTTGTCTAGTGTGTTTGGCAGTTGTTTAGTGTGATTGGCAGTTGCCTAGTGTGTTTGGCAGTTTTATATTGTTTTTGGCAGTTGTGTAGTGTATTTGGCAGTTGTCTAGTGTGTTTGGCAGTTGTCTAGTGTGTTTGGCAGTTGTCTAATGTGTTTGGCAGTTGTCTAGTGTTTTTGGCAGTTGTGTAGTGGGTTTGGCAGGGTTGTAGTGTGTTTGGCAGTTGTCTAGTGTGTTTTGCAGTTGTCTAGTGTGTTTGGCAGTTGTATAGTGTATTTGGCAGTTGTCTAGTGTGTGTGGCAGATGTCTACTGTGTTTGGCAGTTGTCTATTGTGTTTTGCAGTTGTCTAGTGTGTTTGGCAGTTGTATAGTGTATTTGGCAGTTGTCTAGTGTGTGTGGCAGTTGTCTAGTGTGTTTGGCAGTTGACTAGTGTGTTTGGCAGTTGTTTAGTGTGTTTGGCACTTGTCTAGTGTGTTTGGCAGTTGTCTAATGTGTTTTGCAGTTGTCTAGTGTTTTTGGGAGTTGTGTAGTGTGTTTGGCAGTTGTCTAGTGTGTGTGGCAGTTGTGTAGTGTATTTGGAAGTTGTCTAGTGTGTGTGGCAGTTGTCTATTGTGTTTGGCAGTTGTCTAGTGTGTTTGTCAGTTGTCTAGTGTGTGTGGCAGTTGTCTAGTGTGTTTGGCAGTTGTCTAGTGTGTGTGGCATTTGTCTAGTGTGTTTGGCAGTTGTGTAGTGTATTTGGCAGTTGTCTATTGTGTGTGTCAGTTGTCTAGTGTGTTTGGCAGTTGTTTAGTGTGATTGGCAGTTGTTTAGTGTTTGGCAGTTGTCTAGTGTGTGTGGTAGTTGTCTACTATGTGTGTGGCAGTTGATTAGTGTGTTTGGCAGTTGTCAAGTGTGTGTGTTGCAGTTGTCTAGTGTGTGTGTCAGTTGTCTAGTGTGTTTTGCAGTTGTCTATTGTGTGTGGCAGTTGTCTAGTGTGTGTGTCAGTTGTCTAGTGTGTTTGGCAGGTGTCTATTTTGTGTGGCAGTTGTCTAGTGTGTTTGGCAGTTGTCTAGTTTGTGTGGCAGTTGTCTAGAGTGTCTGGCAGTTGTCTAGTGTGTTTGGCAGTTGTCTAGTGTGTGTGGTAGTTGTCTATTATGTGTGGCAATTGTTTAGTGTGTTTGTCAGTTGTCTAGTGTGTGAGTGGCAGTTGTCTAGTGTGTGTGGCAGTTGTCTAGTGTTTATGTCAGTTGTCTAGTGTGTGTGGTAGTTGTCTACTATGTGTGTGGCAGTTGATTAGTGTGTTTGGCAGTTGTCTAGTGTGTGTGGCAGTTGATTAGTGTGTTTGGCAGTTGTCTAGTGTGTGTGTCAGTTGTCTAGTGTGTTTGGCAGTTGTCTGATGTGTTTGGCAGTTGTCTAGTGTGTGGATCAGTTGTCTGGTGTGTTTGGCAGTTGTCTAGTATGTTTGGCAGTTGTCTAGTGTGTTTGGCAGTTGTCTAGTGTCTGTGTGTCAGTTGTCTAGTGTGTGTGGCAGTTGTCTAGTGTGTGTGTCAGTTGTCTAGTGTGTTTGGCAGTTGACTAGTGTGTTTGGCAGTTGTCTAGTGTGTGTGGCAGTTGTCTAGTGTGGTTGGCAGTTGTCTGATGTGTTTGTCAGTTGTCTATTGTGTGTGTCAGTTGTCTAGTGTTTTTGGTAGTTGTCTAGTGTGTTTGGCAGTTGTCTGATGTGTTTGGCAGTTGTCTATTGTGTGTGTCAGTTGTCTAGTGTGTTTGGCAGTTGTCTAGTGTGTTTGTCAGTTGTCTAGTGTGTTTGGCAGTTGTCTAGTTTTTGTGGCAGTTGTCTAAAGTGTGTGGCAGTTGTCTAGTGTGTTTGGCAGTTGTCTAGTGTGTGTGGTAGTGGTCTACTATGTGTGGCAGTTGTTTAGTGTGTTTGGCAGTTGTCTAGTGTGTTTGGCAGTTGACTAGTGTGTGTAGTAGTTGTCTACTATGTGTGGCAGTTGACTAGTGTGTTTGGCAGTTGTATAGTGTGTGTGTGTGTCAGTTGTCTAGTGTGTGTGTCAGTTGTCTAATGTGTTTGGCAGTTTTCTAGTGTGTTTGTCAGTTGTCTAGTGTGTTTGGCAGTTGATTACTGTGTGTGGCAGTTGTCTAGTGTGTTTGGCAGTTGTCTAGTGTGTGTGTCAGTTGTCCAGTGTGTTTGGCAGTTGTCTAGTGTGTTTGGCAGTTGTCTAGTGTGTGTGGCAGTTGACTAGTGTGTTTGGCAGTTGTCTGATGTGTTTGGGAGTTGTCTAGTGTGTGTGTCAGTTGTCTAATGTGTTTGGCAGTTTTCTAGTGTGTTTGTCAGTTGTCTAGTGTGTTTGGCAGTTGATTACTGTGTGTGGCAGTTGTCTAGTGTGTTTGGCAGTTGTCTAGTGTGTGTGTCAGTTGTCCAGTGTGTTTGGCAGTTGTCTAGTGTGTTTGGCAGTTGTCTAGTGTGTGTGGCAGTTGTCTATTGTGTTTGGCAGTTGTCTAGTGTGTTTGTCAGTTGTCTAGTGTGTGTGGCAGTTGTCTAGTGTGTTTGGCAGTTGTCTAGTGTGTGTGGCATTTGTCTAGTGTGTTTGGCAGTTGTGTAGTGTATTTGGCAGTTGTCTATTGTGTGTGTCAGTTGTCTAGTGTGTTTGGCAGTTGTTTAGTGTGATTGGCAGTTGTTTAGTGTTTGGCAGTTGTCTAGTGTGTGTGGTAGTTGTCTACACTGTGTGTGTCAGTTGATTAGTGTGTTTGGCAGTTGTCAAGTGTGTGTGTTGCAGTTGTCTAGTGTGTGTGTCAGTTGTCTAGTGTGTTTTGCAGTTGTCTATTGTGTGTGGCAGTTGTCTAGTGTGTGTGTCAGTTGTCTAGTGTGTTTGGCAGGTGTCTATTTTGTGTGGCAGTTGTCTAGTGTGTTTGGCAGTTGTCTAGTTTGTGTGGCAGTTGTCTAGAGTGTCTGGCAGTTGTCTAGTGTGTTTGGCAGTTGTCTAGTGTGTGTGGTAGTTGTCTATTATGTGTGGCAATTGTTTAGTGTGTTTGTCAGTTGTCTAGTGTGTGAGTGGCAGTTGTCTAGTGTGTGTGGCAGTTGTCTAGTGTTTATGTCAGTTGTCTAGTGTGTGTGGTAGTTGTCTACTATGTGTGTGGCAGTTGATTAGTGTGTTTGGCAGTTGTCTAGTGTGTGTGGCAGTTGATTAGTGTGTTTGGCAGTTGTCTAGTGTGTGTGTCAGTTGTCTAGTGTGTTTGGCAGTTGTCTGATGTGTTTGGCAGTTGTCTAGTGTGTGGATCAGTTGTCTAGTGTGTTTGGCAGTTGTCTAGTATGTTTGGCAGTTGTCTGTGTGTCAGTTGTCTAGTGTGTGTGGCAGTTGTCTAGTGTGTGTGTCAGTTGTCTAGTGTGTTTGGCAGTTGACTAGTGTGTTTGGCAGTTGTCTAGTGTGTGTGGCAGTTGTCTAGTGTGGTTGGCAGTTGTCTGATGTGTTTGTCAGTTGTCTATTGTGTGTGTCAGTTGTCTAGTGTTTTTGGTAGTTGTCTAGTGTGTTTGGCAGTTGTCTGATGTGTTTGGCAGTTGTCTATTGTGTGTGTCAGTTGTCTAGTGTGTTTGGCAGTTGTCTAGTGTGTTTGTCAGTTGTCTAGTGTGTTTGGCAGTTGTCTAGGTTTTGTGGCAGTTGTCTAAAGTGTGTGGCAGTTGTCTAGTGTGTTTGGCAGTTGTCTAGTGTGTGTGGTAGTGGTCTACTATGTGTGGCAGTTGTTTAGTGTGTTTGGCAGTTGTCTAGTGTGTTTGGCAGTTGACTAGTGTGTGTAGTAGTTGTCTACTATGTGTGGCAGTTGACTAGTGTGTTTGGCAGTTGTATAGTGTGTGTGTGTGTCAGTTGTCTAGTGTGTGTGTCAGTTGTGTAATGTGTTTGGCAGTTTTCTAGTGTGTTTGTCAGTTGTCTAGTGTGTTTGGCAGTTGATTACTGTGTGTGGCAGTTGTCTAGTGTGTTTGGCAGTTGTCTAGTGTGTGTGTCAGTTGTCCAGTGTGTTTGGCAGTTGTCTAGTGTGTTTGGCAGTTGTCTAGTGTGTGTGGCAGTTGACTAGTGTGTTTGGCAGTTGTCTGATGTGTTTGGCAGTTGTCTAGTGTGTGTGTCAGTTGTCTAGTGTATTTGGCAGTTGTCTAGTGTGTGTAGCAGATGTCTAGTGTATTTGGCAGTTGTTTAGTGTGTTTGGCAGTTGTCTAGTGTGTTTCAAATCAAATCAAATCAAATTTTATTGGTCACATGCGCCGAATACAACAGGTGCAGACATTACAGTGAAATGCTTACTTACAGCCCTTAACCAACAGTGCATTTATTTTAAACAAAAAAGTAAGAATAAAACAACAACAAAAAAAGTGTTGAGAAAAAAAGAGCAGAAGTAAAATAAAGTGACAGTAGGGAGGCTATATATACAGTAAAATAAAGTGACAGTAGGGAGGCTATATATACAGGGGGGTACCGTTGCAGAGTCAATGTGCGGGGGCACCGGCTAGTTGAGGTAGTTGAGGTAATATGTACATGTGGGTAGAGTTAAAGTGACTATGCATAAATACTTACTTAACAGAGTAGCAGCAGCGTAAAAAGGATGGGGTGGGGGGGCAGTGCAAATAGTCCGGGTAGCCATGATTAGCTGTTCAGGAGTCTTATGGCTTGGGCGTAGAAGCTGTTGAGAAGTCTTTTGGACCTAGACTTGGCACTCCGGTACCGCTTGCCGTGCGGTAGCAGAGAGAACAGTCTATGACTAGGGTGGCTGGAGTCTTTGACAATTTTGAGGGCCTTCCTCTGACACCGCCTGGTATAGAGGTCCTGGATGGCAGGGAGCTTTGCCCCAGTGATGTACTGGGCCGTACGCACTACCCTCTGTAGTGCCTTGCGGTCAGAGGCCAAGCAGTTGCCATACCAGGCGGTGATGCAACCAGTCAGGATGCTCTCGATGGTGCAGCTGTAGAATTTTTTGAGGATCTGAGGACCCATGCCAAATCTTTTTAGTCTCCTGAGGGGGAATAGGCTTTGTCGTGCCCTCTTCACGACTGTCTTGGTGTGTTTGGACCATGATAGTTCGTTGGTGATGTGGACACCAAGGAACTTGAAGCTCTCAACCTGTTCCACTACAGCTCCGTCGATGAGAATGAGGGCGTGCTCAGTCCTCTTTTTTTTCCTGTAGTCCACAATCATCTCCTGTTTCTTGGTCACGTTGAGGGAGAGGTTGTTGTCCTGGCACCACACGGCCAGATCTCTGACCTCCTCCCTATAGGCTGTCTCATCGTTGTCGGTGATCAGGCCTACCACTGTTGTGTCGTCGGCAAACTTAATGATGGTGTTGGAGTCGTGCCTGGCCATGCAGTCATGGGTGAACAGAGAGTACAGGAGGGGACTGAGCACGCACCCCTGAGGGGCCCCCGTGTTGAGGATCAGTGTGGCAGATGTGTTGTTACCTACCCTTACCACCTGGGGGCGGCCCGTCAGGAAGTCCAGGATCCAGTTGCAGAGGGAGGTGTTTAGTCCCAGGATCCTTAGCTTAGTGATGAGCTTAGAGGGCACTATGGTGTTGAATGCTGAGCTGTAGTCAATGAATAGCATTCTCACGTAGGTGTTCCTCTTGTCCAGGTGGGAAAGGGCAGTGTGGAGTGCGATAGAGATTGCATCATCTGTGGATCTGTTGGGGCGGTATGCAAATTGGAGTGGGTCTAGGGTTTCTGGGATTATGCTGTTGATGTGAGCCATGACCAGTCTTTCAAAGCACTTCATGGCTACAGACGTCAGTGCTACGGGTCGGTAGTCATTTAGGCAGGTTATCTTAGAGTTCTTGGGCACGGGGACTATGGTGGTCTGCTTGAAACATGTTGGTATTACAGACTCAGTCAGGGACATGTTGAAAATGTCAGTGAAGACACTTGCCAGTTGGTCAGCACATGCTCGGAGTACACGTCCTGGTAATCCGTCTGGCCCTGCGGCCTTGTGAATGTTGACCTGCTTAAAAGTCTTACTCACATCGGCTACGGAGAGCGTGATCACATAGTCGTCCGGAACAGCTGGTGCTCTCATGCATGCTTCAGTGTTGCTTGCCTCGAAGCGAGCATAGAAGTGGTTTAGCTCGTCTGGTAGGCTTGTGTCACTGGGCAGCTCGCGGCTGTGCTTCCCTTTGTAGTCTGTAATAGTTTTCAAGCCCTGCCACATCCGACGAGCGTCAGAGCCAGTGTAGTATGATTCAATCTTAGACCTGTATTGACTCTTTGCCTGTTTGATGGTTCGTCGGAGGTCATAGCGGGATTTCTTATAAGCGTCCGGGTTAGAGTCCCGTTCCTTGAAAGCGGCAGCTCTACCCTTTAGCTCAGTGCGGATGTTTCCTGTAATCCATGGCTTCTGGTTGGGGTATGTACGTACGGTCACTGTGGGGACGACATCATCGATGCATTATTGATGAAGCCAGTGACTGATGTGGTGTACTCCTCAATGCTGTCTGAAGAATCCTGGAACATGTTCCAGTCTGTGCTAGCAAAACAGTCCTGTAGCTTAGCATCTGCGTCATCTGACCACTTTTTTATTAACCGAATCACTGGTGCTTCCTGCTTCAGTTTTTGCTTATAAGCAGGAATCAGGAGGATAGAGTTATGGTCAGATTTGCCAAATGGAGGGCGAGGGAGAGCTTTGTATGCGTCTCTGTGTGTGGAGTAAAGGTGGTCTAGAGTTTTTTTCCCTCTGGTTGCACATTTAACATGCTGGTAGAAATTAGGTAGAACGGATTTAAGTTTCCCTGCATTAAAGTCCCCGGCTACTAGGAGCGCTGCATCTGGATGAGCGTTTTCCTGTTGATTAATGGCCTTGTACAACTCATTCAGTGCAATCTTAATGCCAGCATTGGTTTGTGGTGGTAAATAGACAGCTATGAAAAATATAGATGAAAACTCTCTTGGTAAATAGTGTGGTCTACAGCTTATCATAAGATACTCTACCTCAGGCGAGCAAAACCTCGAGACTTCCTTAGTATTTGATTTTGTGCACCAGCTGTTGTTTACAAATATACACAGACCGCCGCCCCTTGTCTTACCGGAGTCTGCCGTTCTGTCCTGTCGATGTAGCGTATAGCCTGCTAGCTGAATGTTATCATTGTTGTCGTTCAGCCACGACTCCGTGAAACATAAGATATTACAGTTTTTAATGTCCCATTGGTAGGATAACCGTAATCTTAAATCGTCAATTTTATTCTCAAAAGACTGAACGTTGGCTAATAGGATTGATGGGAGAGGCAGTTTACTCGCTCGCCGTCGGATCCTTACAAGGCACCCGGATCTGCGTCCACGATATCTCCGTCTCTTCCTCACGCGAATGACGGGGATCTGGGCCTTGTAGGGTGTCTGTAGGATATCCTTCGCGAACGCCTCGTTGAAGAAAATTTCTTCGTCCAATGCGAGGTGAGTAATCGCTGTCCTGATATCCAGAAGCTCTCTTTGGTTATAAGAGACGATGGCAGAAACATTATGTACAAAATAAATTACAAATAACGCGGAAAAACACACATAATAGTACAATTGGTTAGAGGGCTGTAAAACAACAGCCATCTTCTTCTCCGGCGCTGTTAGATGTTTGGGGGTTGTGTAGTGTGTTTGGCAGGGTTGTAGTGTGTTTGGCAGTTGTCTAGTGTGTTTTGCAGTTGTGTAGTGTGTTTGGCAGTTGTGTAGTGTATTTGGCAGTTGTCTAGTGTGTGTGGCAGTTGTGTATTGTGTATGGCAGTTGTCTAGTGTGTTTGGCAGTTGTCTAGTGTGTGTGGCAGTTGTCTAGTGTGTTTGGCAGTTGTCTAGTGTGTTTGGCAGTTGTCTAGTGTGTGTGGCAGTTGTCTAGTGTGTTTGGCAGTTGTCTAGTGTGTGTGGCAGTTGTCTAGTGTGTTTGGCAGTTGTCTAGTGTGTTTGCCAGTTGTCTAGTGTGTGTCGCAGTTGTATATTGTGTGTGGCATTTGTTTAGTGTGTGTGACAGTTGTTTAGTGTGTTTGGCAGTTGTCTAATGTGTTTGGCAGTTGTCTAGTGTTTTTGGCAGTTGTGTCGTGTGTTTGGCAGGGTTGCAGTGTGTTTGGCAGTTGTCTAGTGTATTTTGCAGTTGTCTAGTGTGTGTGGCAGTTGTGTATTGTGTATGGCAGTTGTGTAGTGTGTTTGTCAGTTGTCTAGTGTGTGTGGAAGTTGTCTAGTGTGTGTTGCAGTTGGCTAGTGTGTTTGGCAGTTGTCTAGTGTGTTTCGCAGTTGTCTATTGTGTGTTGCAGTTGACTAGTGTGTTTGGCAGTTGTTTAGTGTTTTTGGCAGTTGTGTAGTGTGTTTGGCAGGGTTGTAGTGTGTTTGGCAGTTGTCTAGTGTGTTTTGCAGTTGTCTAGTGTGTTTGGCAGTTGTGTAGTGTACTTGGCAGTTGTCTTTTGTGTGTGGCAGTTGACTAGTGTGTTTGGCAGTTGTCTAGTGTTTTTGGCAGTTGTCTAATGTCTTTGGCAGTTGTCTAGTTTTTTTGTCAGTTGTGTATTGTGTTTGGCAGTGTTGTAGTGTGTTTGGCAGTTGTCTAGTGTGTTTGTCAGTTGTCTAGTGTGTGTGTCAGTTGTCTAGTGTGTGTGGCAGTTGTCTAGTGTGTTTGGCAGTTGTCTAGTGTGTGTGGCAGTTGTCTAGTGTGTTTGGCAGTTGTCTAGTGTGTTTGGCAGTTGTCTAGTGTGTGTTGCAGTTGTCTATTGTGTATGGCAGTTGTTTAGTGTGTGTGGCAGTTGTCTAGTGTGTTTGGCAGTTGTCTAAAGTGTTTGGCAGTTGTCTAGTGTTTTTGGCAGTTGTGTCGTGTGTTTGGCAGGGTTGTAGTTTGTTTGGCAGTTGTCTAGTGTGTTTTGCAGTTGTCTAGTGTGTTTGGCAGTTGTGTAGTGTACTTGGCAGTTGTCTTGTGTGTGTGGCAGTTGTCTAGTGTGTTTGGCAGTTGTCTAGTGTTTTTGGCAGTTGTCTAATGTGTTTGGCAGTTGTCTAGTTTTTTGGCAGTTGTGTATTGTGTTTGGCAGTGTTGTAGTGTGTTTGGCAGTTGACTAGTGTGTTTTGCAGTTGTCTAGTGTGTTTGGCAGCTGTGTAGTGTATTTGGCAGTTGTCTAGTGTGTGTGGCAGTTGTGTATTGTGTATGGCAGTTGTCTAGTGTGTTTGTCAGTTGTCTAGTGTGTGTGTCTGTTGTCTAGTGTGTGTGGCAGTTGTCTAGTGTGTTTGGCAGTTGTCTAGTGTGTGTGGCAGTTGTCTAGTGTGTTTGGCAGTTGTCTAGTGTGTGTGGCAGTTGTCTAGTGTGTTTGGCAGTTGTCTAGTGTGTTTGCCAGTTGTCTAGTGTGTGTCGCAGTTGTATATTGTGTGTGGCAGTTGTTTAGTGTGTGTGGCAGTTGTCTAGTGTGTTTGGCAGTTGTTTAGTGTGTTTGGCAGTTGTATAATGTGTTTGGCAGTTGTCTAGTGTTTTTGGCAGTTGTGTCGTGTGTTTGGCAGGGTTGCAGTGTGTTTGGCAGTTGTCTAGTGTATTTTGCAGTTGTCTAGTGTGTGTGGCAGTTGTGTATTGTGTATGGCAGTTGTGTAGTGTGTTTGTCAGTTGTCTAGTGTGTGTGGAAGTTGTCTAGTGTGTGTTGCAGTTGGCTAGTGTGTTTGGCAGTTGTCTAGTGTGTGTGAGAGTTGGCTAGTGTGTTTGGCAGTTGTCTAGTGTGTTTGGCAGTTGTCTATTGTGTGTTGCAGTTGACTAGTGTGTTTGGCAGTTGTTTAGTGTGTTTGGCAGTTGTCTAGTGTGTTTGGCAGTTGTCTAGTGTTTTTGGCAGTTGTGTAGTGTGTTTGGCAGGGTTGTAGTGTGTTTGGCAGTTGTCTAGTGTGTTTTGCAGTTGTCTAGTGTGTTTGGCAGTTGTGTAGTGTACTTGGCAGTTGTCTTTTGTGTGTGGCAGTTATCTAGTGTTTTTGGCAGTTGTCTAATGTCTTTGGCAGTTGTCTAGTTTTTTTGGCAGTTGTGTATTGTGTTTGGCAGTGTTGTAGTGTGTTTGGCAGTTGTCTAGTGTGTTTGTCAGTTGTCTAGTGTGTGTGTCAGTTGTCTAGTGTGTGTGGCAGTTGTCTAGTGTGTTTGGCAGTTGTCTAGTGTGTGTGGCAGTTGTCTAGTGTGTTTGGCAGTTGTCTAGTGTGTTTGGCAGTTGTCTAGTGTGTGTCGCAGTTGTCTATTGTGTGTGGCAGTTGTTTAGTGTGTGTGGCAGTTGTCTAGTGTGTTTGGCAGTTGTCTAGTGTTTTTGGCAGTTGTGTCGTGTGTTTGGCAGGGTTGTAGTTTGTTTGGCAGTTGTCTAGTGTGTTTTGCAGTTGTCTAGTGTGTTTGGCAGTTGTGTAGTGTACTTGGCAGTTGTCTTGTGTGTGTGGCAGTTGTCTAGTGTGTTTGGCAGTTGTCTAGTGTTTTTGGCAGTTGTCTAATGTGTTTGGCAGTTGTCTAGTTTTTTGGCAGTTGTGTATTGTGTTTGGCAGTGTTGTAGTGTGTTTGGCAGTTGACTAGTGTGTTTTGCAGTTGTCTAGTGTGTTTGGCAGCTGTGTAGTGTATTTGGCAGTTGTCTAGTGTGTGTGGCAGTTGTGTATTGTGTATGGCAGTTGTCTAGTTTGTTTGTCAGTTGTCTAGTGTGTGTGTCTGTTGTCTAGTGTGTGTGGCAGTTGTCTAGTGTGTTTGGCAGTTGTCTAGTGTGTGTGGCAGTTGTCTAGTGTGTTTGGCAGTTGTCTAATGTCTTTGGCAGTTATCTAGTGTTTTTGGCAGTTGTCTAATGTCTTTGGCAGTTGTCTAGTTTTTTTGGCAGTTGTGTATTGTGTTTGGCAGTGTTGTAGTGTGTTTGGCAGTTGTCTAGTGTGTTTGTCAGTTGTCTAGTGTGTGTGTCAGTTGTCTAGTGTGTGTGGCAGTTGTCTAGTGTGTTTGGCAGTTGTCTAGTGTGTGTGGCAGTTGTCTAGTGTGTTTGGCAGTTGTCTAGTGTGTTTGGCAGTTGTCTAGTGTGTGTCGCAGTTGTCTATTGTGTGTGGCAGTTGTTTAGTGTGTGTGGCAGTTGTCTAGTGTGTTTGGCAGTTGTTTAGTGTGTTTGGCAGTTGTCTAAAGTGTTTGGCAGTTGTCTAGTGTTTTTGGCAGTTGTGTCGTGTGTTTGGCAGGGTTGTAGTGTGTTTGGCAGTTGTCTAGTGTGTTTTGCAGTTGTCTAGTGTGTGTGGCAGTTGTGTATTGTGTATGGCAGTTGTCTAGTGTGTTTGTCAGTTGTCTAGTGTGTGTGGCAGTTGTCTAGTGTGTGTGGCAGTTGGCTAGTGTGTTTGGCAGATGTCTAGTGTGTGAGGGAGTTGGCTAGTGTGTGTTGCAGTTGGCTAGTGTGTTTGGCAGTTGTCTAGTGTGTGTGAGAGTTGGCTAGTGTGTTTGGCAGTTGTCTAGTGTGTTTCACAGTTGTCTATTGTGTGTGGCAGTTGACTAGTGTGTTTGGCAGTTGTCTAGTGTGTTTCGCAGTTGTCTATTGTGTGTTGTAGTTGACTAGTGTGTTTGGCAGTTGTTTAGTGTGTTTGGCAGTTGTCTAGTGTGTTTGGCAGTTGTCTAGTGTTTTTGGCAGTTGTGTAGTGTGTTTGGCAGGGTTGTAGTGTGTTTGGCAGTTGTCTAGTGTGTTTTGCAGTTGTCTAGTGTGTTTGGCAGTTGTGTAGTGTACTTGGCAGTTGTCTTTTGTGTGTGGCAGTTGTCTAGTGTGTTTGGCAGTTGTCTAGTGTGTGTGGCAGTTGTCTAGTGTGTTTGGCAGTTGTCTAGTGTGTTTGGCAGTTGTCTAGTGTGTGTCGCAGTTGTCTATTGTGTGTGGCAGTTGTTTAGTGTGTGTGGCAGTTGTCTAGTGTGTTTGGCAGTTGTCTAGTGTGTTTGGCAGTTGTCTAGTGTGTGTCGCAGTTGTCTATTGTGTGTGGCAGTTGTTTAGTGTGTGTGGCAGTTGTCTAGTGTGTGTGGCAGTTGTCTAGTGTGTTTGGCAGTTGTCTAAAGTGTTTGGCAGTTGTCTAGTGTTTTTGGCAGTTGTGTCGTGTGTTTGGCAGGGTTGCAGTGTGTTTGGCAGTTGTCTAGTGTATTTTGCAGTTGTCTAGTGTGTGTGGCAGTTGTGTATTGTGTATGGCAGTTGTGTAGTGTGTTTGTCAGTTGTCTAGTGTGTGTGGAAGTTGTCTAGTGTGTGTTGCAGTTGGCTAGTGTGTTTGGCAGTTGTCTAGTGTGTTTCGCAGTTGTCTATTGTGTGTTGCAGTTGACTAGTGTGTTTGGCAGTTGTTTAGTGTGTTTGGCAGTTGTCTAATGTGTTTGGCAGTTGTCTAGTGTTTTTGGCAGTTGTGTAGTGTGTTTGGCAGGGTTGTAGTGTGTTTGGCAGTTGTCTAGTGTGTTTTGCAGTTGTCTAGTGTGTTTGGCAGTTGTGTAGTGTACTTGGCAGTTGTCTTTTGTGTGTGGCAGTTGTCTAGTGTGTTTGGCAGTTGTCTAGTGTTTTTGGCAGTTGTCTAATGTCTTTGGCAGTTGTCTAGTTTTTTTGTCAGTTGTGTATTGTGTTTGGCAGTGTTGTAGTGTGTTTGGCAGTTGTCTAGTGTGTTTGTCAGTTGTCTAGTGTGTGTGTCAGTTGTCTAGTGTGTGTGGCAGTTGTCTAGTGTGTTTGGCAGTTGTCTAGTGTGTGTGGCAGTTGTCTAGTGCGTTTGGCAGTTGTCTAGTGTGTTTGGCAGTTGTCTAGTGTGTGTTGCAGTTGTCTATTGTGTATGGCAGTTGTTTAGTGTGTGTGGCAGTTGTCTAGTGTGTTTGGCAGTTGTCTAAAGTGTTTGGCAGTTGTCTAGTGTTTTTGGCAGTTGTGTCGTGTGTTTGGCAGGGTTGTAGTTTGTTTGGCAGTTGTCTAGTGTGTTTTGCAGTTGTCTAGTGTGTTTGGCAGTTGTGTAGTGTACTTGGCAGTTGTCTTGTGTGTGTGGCAGTTGTCTAGTGTGTTTGGCAGTTGTCTAGTGTTTTTGGCAGTTGTGTAATGTGTTTGGCAGTTGTCTAGTTTTTTGGCAGTTGTGTATTGTGTTTGGCAGTGTTGTAGTGTGTTTTGCAGTTGTCTAGTGTGTTTGGCAGCTGTGTAGTGTATTTGGCAGTTGTCTAGTGTGTGTGGCAGTTGTGTATTGTGTATGGCAGTTGTCTAGTGTGTTTGTCAGTTGTCTAGTGTGTGTGTCTGTTGTCTAGTGTGTGTGGCAGTTGTCTAGTGTGTTTGGCAGTTGTCTAGTGTGTGTGGCAGTTGTCTAGTGTGTTTGGCAGTTGTCTAGTGTGTGTGGCAGTTGTCTAGTGTGTTTGGCAGTTGTCTAGTGTGTTTGCCAGTTGTCTAGTGTGTGTCGCAGTTGTATATTGTGTGTGGCAGTTGTTTAGTGTGTGTGGCAGTTGTCTAGTGTGTTTGGCAGTTGTTTAGTGTGTTTGGCAGTTGTATAATGTGTTTGGCAGTTGTCTAGTGTTTTTGGCAGTTGTGTCGTGTGTTTGGCAGGGTTGCAGTGTGTTTGGCAGTTGTCTAGTGTATTTTGCAGTTGTCTAGTGTGTGTGGCAGTTGTGTATTGTGTATGGCAGTTGTGTAGTGTGTTTGTCAGTTGTCTAGTGTGTGTGGAAGTTGTCTAGTGTGTGTTGCAGTTGGCTAGTGTGTTTGGCAGTTGTCTAGTGTGTGTGAGAGTTGGCTAGTGTGTTTGGCAGTTGTCTAGTGTGTTTGGCAGTTGTCTATTGTGTGTTGCAGTTGACTAGTGTGTTTGGCAGTTGTTTAGTGTGTTTGGCAGTTGTCTAGTGTGTTTGGCAGTTGTCTAGTGTTTTTGGCAGTTGTGTAGTGTGTTTGGCAGGGTTGTAGTGTGTTTGGCAGTTGTCTAGTGTGTTTTGCAGTTGTCTAGTGTGTTTGGCAGTTGTGTAGTGTACTTGTCAGTTGTCTTTTGTGTGTGGCAGTTATCTAGTGTTTTTGGCAGTTGTCTAATGTCTTTGGCAGTTGTCTAGTTTTTTTGGCAGTTGTGTATTGTGTTTGGCAGTGTTGTAGTGTGTTTGGCAGTTGTCTAGTGTGTTTGTCAGTTGTCTAGTGTGTGTGTCAGTTGTCTAGTGTGTGTGGCAGTTGTCTAGTGTGTTTGGCAGTTGTCTAGTGTGTGTGGCAGTTGTCTAGTGTGTTTGGCAGTTGTCTAGTGTGTTTGGCAGTTGTCTAGTGTGTGTCGCAGTTGTCTATTGTGTGTGGCAGTTGTTTAGTGTGTGTGGCAGTTGTCTAGTGTGTTTGGCAGTTGTCTAAAGTGTTTTGCAGTTGTCTAGTGTTTTTGGCAGTTGTGTCGTGTGTTTGGCAGGGTTGTAGTTTGTTTGGCAGTTGTCTAGTGTGTTTTGCAGTTGTCTAGTGTGTTTGGCAGTTGTGTAGTGTACTTGGCAGTTGTCTTGTGTGTGTGGCAGTTGTCTAGTGTGTTTGGCAGTTGTCTAGTGTTTTTGGCAGTTGTCTAATGTGTTTGGCAGTTGTCTAGTTTTTTGGCAGTTGTGTATTGTGTTTGGCAGTGTTGTAGTGTGTTTGGCAGTTGACTAGTGTGTTTTGCAGTTGTCTAGTGTGTTTGGCAGCTGTGTAGTGTATTTGGCAGTTGTCTAGTGTGTGTGGCAGTTGTGTATTGTGTATGGCAGTTGTCTAGTTTGTTTGTCAGTTGTCTAGTGTGTGTGTCTGTTGTCTAGTGTGTGTGGCAGTTGTCTAGTGTGTTTGGCAGTTGTCTAGTGTGTGTGGCAGTTGTCTAGTGTGTTTGGCAGTTGTCTAATGTCTTTGGCAGTTATCTAGTGTTTTTGGCAGTTGTCTAATGTCTTTGGCAGTTGTCTAGTTTTTTTGGCAGTTGTGTATTGTGTTTGGCAGTGTTGTAGTGTGTTTGGCAGTTGTCTAGTGTGTTTGTCAGTTGTCTAGTGTGTGTGTCAGTTGTCTAGTGTGTGTGGCAGTTGTCTAGTGTGTTTGGCAGTTGTCTAGTGTGTGTGGCAGTTGTCTAGTGTGTTTGGCAGTTGTTTAGTGTGTGTGGCAGTTGTCTAGTGTGTTTGGCAGTTGTTTAGTGTGTTTGGCAGTTGTCTAAAGTGTTTGGCAGTTGTCTAGTGTTTTTGGCAGTTGTGTCGTGTGTTTGGCAGGGTTGTAGTGTGTTTGGCAGTTGTCTAGTGTGTTTTGCAGTTGTCTAGTGTGTGTGGCAGTTGTGTATTGTGTATGGCAGTTGTCTAGTGTGTTTGTCAGTTGTCTAGTGTGTGTGGCAGTTGTCTAGTGTGTGTGGCAGTTGGCTAGTGTGTTTGGCAGATGTCTAGTGTGTGAGGTTGTTGGCTAGTGTGTGTTGCAGTTGGCTAGTGTGTTTGGCAGTTGTCTAGTGTGTGTGAGAGTTGGCTAGTGTGTTTGGCAGTTGTCTAGTGTGTTTCGCAGTTGTCTATTGTGTGTGGCAGTTGACTAGTGTGTTTGGCAGTTGTCTAGTGTGTTTCGCAGTTGTCTATTGTGTGTTGTAGTTGACTAGTGTGTTTGGCAGTTGTTTAGTGTGTTTGGCAGTTGTCTAGTGTGTTTGGCAGTTGTCTAGTGTTTTTGGCAGTTGTGTAGTGTGTTTGGCAGGGTTGTAGTGTGTTTGGCAGTTGTCTAGTGTGTTTTGCAGTTGTCTAGTGTGTTTGGCAGTTGTGTAGTGTACTTGGCAGTTGTCTTTTGTGTGTGGCAGTTGTCTAGTGTGTTTGGCAGTTGTCTAGTGTGTGTGGCAGTTGTCTAGTGTGTTTGGCAGTTGTCTAGTGTGTTTGGCAGTTGTCTAGTGTGTGTCGCAGTTGTCTATTGTGTGTGGCAGTTGATTAGTGTGTGTGGCAGTTGTCTAGTGTGTTTGGCAGTTGTCTAGTGTGTTTGGCAGTTGTCTAGTGTGTGTCGCAGTTGTCTATTGTGTGTGGCAGTTGTTTAGTGTGTGTGGCAGTTGTCTAGTGTGTGTGGCAGTTGTCTAGTGTGTTTGGCAGTTGTCTAAAGTGTTTGGCAGTTGTCTAGTGTTTTTGGCAGTTGTGTCGTGTGTTTGGCAGGGTTGTAGTGTGTTTGGCAGTTGTCTAGTGTGTTTTGCAGTTGTCTAGTGTGTGTGGCAGTTGTGTATTGTGTATGGCAGTTGTCTAGTGTGTTTGTCAGTTGTCTAGTGTGTGTGGCAGTTGTCTAGTGTGTGTGGCAGTTGGCTAGTGTGTTTGGCAGATGTCTAGTGTGTGAGGGAGTTGGCTAGTGTGTGTTGCAGTTGGCTAGTGTGTTTGGCAGTTGTCTAGTGTGTGTGAGAGTTGGCTAGTGTGTTTGGCAGTTGTCTAGTGTGTTTCGCAGTTGTCTATTGTGTGTGGCAGTTGACTAGTGTGTTTGGCAGTTGTCTAGTGTGTTAGGCAGTTGTCTAATGTTTTTGGCAGTTGTGTAGTGTGTTTGGCAGGGTTGTAGTGTGTTTGGCAGTTGTCTAGTGTGTTTTGCAGTTGTCTAGTGTGTTTGACAGTTGTGTAGTGTACTTGGCAGTTGTCTTGTGTGTGTGGCAGTTGTCTAGTGTGTTTGGCAGTGTTGTAGTGTGTTTGGCAGTTGTCTAGTGTGTTTTGCAGTTGTCTAGTGTTTTTGGCAGTTGTGTAGTGTATTTGGCAGTTGTCTAGTGTGTGTGGCAGTTGTGTATTGTGTATGGCAGTTGTCTAGTGTGTTTGTCAGTTGTCTAGTGTGTGTGTCTGTTGTCTAGTGTGTGTGGCAGTTGTCTAGTGTTTGGCAGTTGTCTAGTGTGTGTGGCAGTTGTCTAGTGTGTTTGGCAGTTGTTTAGTGTGTGTGGCAGTTGTCTAGTGTGTTTGGCAGTTGTTTAGTGTGTTTGGCAGTTGTATAATGTGTTTGGCAGTTGTCTAGTGTTTTTGGAAGTTGTGTCGTGTGTTTGGCAGTGTTGCAGTGTGTTTGGCAGTTGTCTAGTGTATTTTGCAGTTGTCTAGTGTGTGTGGCAGTTGTGTATTGTGTATGGCAGTTGTGTAGTGTGTTTGTCAGTTGTCTAGTGTGTGTGGAAGTTGTCTAGTGTGTGTTGCAGTTGGCTAGTGTGTTTGGCAGTTGTCTAGTGTGTGTGAGAGTTGGCTAGTGTGTTTGGCAGTTGTCTAGTGTGTTTCGCAGTTGTCTATTGTGTGTTGCAGTTGACTAGTGTGTTTGGCAGTTGTTTAGTGTGTTTGGCAGTTGTCTAGTGTGTGTGGCAGTTGTCAAGTGTGTGTGGCAGTTGTCTAGTGTGTGTGGCAGTTGTCTAGTGTCTTTGGCAGTTGTATAGTTTTTTTGGCAGTTGTGTATTGTGTTTGGCAGTGTTGTAGTGTGTTTGGCAGTTGTCTAGTGTGTGTGTCAGTTGTCTAGTGTGTGTGGCAGTTGTCAAGTGTGTGTGGCAGTTGTCTAGTGTGTTTGGCAGTTGTCTAGTGTGTTTGGCAGTTGTCTAGTGTGTGTGGCAGTTGTCTAGTGTGTTTGGCAGTTGTCTAGTGTGTGTGGCAGTTGTCTAGTGTGTTTGGCAGTTGTCTAGTGTGTTTGCCAGTTGTCTAGTGTGTGTCGCAGTTGTATATTGTGTGTGGCAGTTGTTTAGTGTGTGTGGCAGTTGTGTATTGTGTATGGCAGTTGTGTAGTGTGTTTGTCAGTTGTCTAGTGTGTGTGGCAGTTGTCTAGTGTGTTTGGCAGTTGTCTAGTGTGTGTGGCAGTTGTCTAGTGTGTTTGCCAGTTGTCTAGTGTGTGTCGCAGTTGTATATTGTGTGTGGCAGTTGTTTAGTGTGTGTGGCAGTTGTCTAGTGTGTTTGGCAGTTGTTTAGTGTGTTTGGCAGTTGTATAATGTGTTTGACAGTTGTCTAGTGTTTTTGGCAGTTTTGTCGTGTGTTTGGCAGGGTTGCAGTGTGTTTGGCAGTTGTCTAGTGTATTTTGCAGTTGTCTAGTGTGTGTGGCAGTTGTGTATTGTGTATGGCAGTTGTGTAGTGTGTTTGTCAGTTGTCTAGTGTGTGTGGAAGTTGTCTAGTGTGTGTTGCAGTTGGCTAGTGTGTTTGGCAGTTGTCTAGTGTGTGTGAGAGTTGGCTAGTGTGTTTGGCAGTTGTCTAGTGTGTTTCGCAGTTTTCTATTGTGTGTTGCAGTTGACTAGTGTGTTTGGCAGTTGTTTAGTGTGTTTGGCAGTTGTCTAGTGTGTTTGGCAGTTGTCTAGTGTTTTTTGCAGTTGTGTAGTGTGTTTGGCAGGGTTGTAGTGTGTTTGGCAGTTGTCTAGTGTGTTTTGCAGTTGTCTAGTGTGTTTGGCAGTTGTGTAGTGTACTTGGCAGTTGTCTTTTGTGTGTGGCAGTTGTCTAGTGTGTTTGGCAGTTGTCTAGTGTTTTTGGCAGTTGTCTAATGTCTTTGGTAGTTGTCTAGTTTTTTTGGCAGTTGTGTATTGTGTTTGGCAGTGTTGTAGTGTGTTTGGCAGTTGTCTAGTGTGTTTGTCAGTTGTCTAGTGTGTGTGTCAGTTGTCTAGTGTGTGTGGCAGTTGTCTAGTGTGTTTGGCAGTTGTCTAGTGTGTGTTGCAGTTGTCTAGTGTGTTTGGCAGTTGTCTAGTGTGTTTGGCAGTTGTCTAGTGTGTGTCGCAGTTGTCTATTGTGTGTGGCAGTTGTTTAGTGTGTGTGGCAGTTGTCTAGTGTGTTTGGCAGTTGTTTAGTGTGTTTGGCAGTTGTCTAAAGTGTTTGGCAGTTGTCTAGTGTTTTTGGCAGTTGTGTCGTGTGTTTGGCAGGGTTGTAGTGTGTTTGGCAGTTGTCTAGTGTGTTTTGCAGTTGTCTAGTGTGTGTGGCAGTTGTGTATTGTGTATGGCAGTTGTCTAGTGTGTTTGTCAGTTGTCTAGTGTGTGTGGCAGTTGTCTAGTGTGTGTGGCAGTTGGCTAGTGTGTTTGGCAGATGTCTAGTGTGTGAGGGAGTTGGCTAGTGTGTGTTGCAGTTGGCTAGTGTGTTTGGCAGTTGTCTAGTGTGTGTGAGAGTTGGCTAGTGTGTTTGGCAGTTGTCTAGTGTGTTTCGCAGTTGTCTATTGTGTGTGGCAGTTGACTAGTGTGTTTGGCAGTTGTCTAGTGTGTTTCGCAGTTGTCTATTGTGTGTTGTAGTTGACTAGTGTGTTTGGCAGTTGTTTAGTGTGTTTGGCAGTTGTCTAGTGTGTTTGGCAGTTGTCTAGTGTTTTTGGCAGTTGTGTAGTGTGTTTGGCAGGGTTGTAGTGTGTTTGGCAGTTGTCTAGTGTGTTTTGCAGTTGTCTAGTGTGTTTGGCAGTTGTGTAGTGTACTTGGCAGTTGTCTTTTGTGTGTGGCAGTTGTCTAGTGTGTTTGGCAGTTGTCTAGTGTGTGTGGCAGTTGTCTAGTGTGTTTGGCAGTTGTCTAGTGTGTTTGGCAGTTGTCTAGTGTGTGTCGCAGTTGTCTATTGTGTGTGGCAGTTGTTTAGTGTGTGTTGCAGTTGTCTAGTGTGTGTGGCAGTTGTCTAGTGTGTTTGGCAGTTGTCTAGTGTGTGTCGCAGTTGTCTATTGTGTGTGGCAGTTGTTTAGTGTGTGTGGCAGTTGTCTAGTGTGTGTGGCAGTTGTCTAGTGTGTTTGGCAGTTGTCTAAAGTGTTTGGCAGTTGTCTAGTGTTTTTGGCAGTTGTGTCGTGTGTTTGGCAGGGTTGTAGTGTGTTTGGCAGTTGTCTAGTGTGTTTTGCAGTTGTCTAGTGTGTGTGGCAGTTGTGTATTGTGTATGGCAGTTGTCTAGTGTGTTTGTCAGTTGTCTAGTGTGTGTGGCAGTTGTCTAGTGTGTGTGGCAGTTGGCTAGTGTGTTTGGCAGATGTCTAGTGTGTGAGGGAGTTGGCTAGTGTGTGTTGCAGTTGGCTAGTGTGTTTGGCAGTTGTCTAGTGTGTGTGAGAGTTGGCTAGTGTGTTTGGCAGTTGTCTAGTGTGTTTCGCAGTTGTCTATTGTGTGTGGCAGTTGACTAGTGTGTTTAGCAGTTGTCTAGTGTGTTAGGCAGTTGTCTAATGTTTTTGGCAGTTGTGTAGTGTGTTTGGCAGGGTTGTAGTGTGTTTGGCAGTTGTCTAGTGTGTTTTGCAGTTGTCTAGTGTGTTTGACAGTTGTGTAGTGTACTTGGCAGTTGTCTTGTGTGTGTGGCAGTTGTCTAGTGTGTTTGGCAGTGTTGTAGTGTGTTTGGCAGTTGTCTAGTGTGTTTTGCAGTTGTCTAGTGTGTTTGGCAGTTGTGTAGTGTATTTGGCAGTTGTCTAGTGTGTGTGGCAGTTGTGTATTGTGTATGGCAGTTGTCTAGTGTGTTTGTCAGTTGTCTAGTGTGTGTGTCTGTTGTCTAGTGTGTGTGGCAGTTGTCTAGTGTTTGGCAGTTGTCTAGTGTGTGTGGCAGTTGTCTAGTGTGTTTGGCAGTTGTTTAGTGTGTGTGGCAGTTGTCTAGTGTGTTTGGCAGTTGTTTAGTGTGTTTGGCAGTTGTATAATGTGTTTGGCAGTTGTCTAGTGTTTTTGGCAGTTGTGTCGTGTGTTTGGCAGGGTTGCAGTGTGTTTGGCAGTTGTCTAGTGTATTTTGCAGTTGTCTAGTGTGTGTGGCAGTTGTGTATTGTGTATGGCAGTTGTGTAGTGTGTTTGTCAGTTGTCTAGTGTGTGTGGAAGTTGTCTAGTGTGTGTTGCAGTTGGCTAGTGTGTTTGGCAGTTGTCTAGTGTGTGTGAGAGTTGGCTAGTGTGTTTGGCAGTTGTCTAGTGTGTTTCGCAGTTGTCTATTGTGTGTTGCAGTTGACTAGTGTGTTTGGCAGTTGTTTAGTGTGTTTGGCAGTTGTCTAGTGTGTTTGGCAGTTGTCTAGTGTTTTTGGCAGTTGTGTAGTGTGTTTGGCAGGGTTGTAGTGTGTTTGGCAGTTGTCTAGTGTGTTTTGCAGTTGTCTAGTGTGTTTGGCAGTTGTGTAGTGTACTTGGCAGTTGTCTTTTGTGTGTGGCAGTTGTCTAGTGTGTTTGGCAGTTGTCTAGTGTTTTTGGCAGTTGTCTAATGTCTTTGGCATTTGTCTAGTTTTTTTGGCAGTTGTGTATTGTGTTTGGCAGTGTTGTAGTGTGTTTGGCAGTTGTCTAGTGTGTGTGTCAGTTGTCTAGTGTGTGTGGCAGTTGTCTAGTGTGTTTGGCAGTTGTCTAGTGTGTGTGGCAGTTGTCTAGTGTGTTTGGCAGTTGTCTAGTGTGTTTGGCAGTTGTCTAGTGTGTGTGGCAGTTGTCTAGTGTGTTTGGCAGTTGTGTAGTGTGTGTGGCAGTTGTCTAGTGTGTTTGGCAGTTGTCTAGTGTGTGTGGCAGTTGGCTAGTGTGTTTGGCAGATGTCTAGTGTGTGAGGGAGTTGGCTAGTGTGTGTTGCAGTTGGCTAGTGTGTTTGGCAGTTGTCTAGTGTGTGTGAGAGTTGGCTAGTGTGTTTGGCAGTTGTCTAGTGTGTTTCGCAGTTGTCTATTGTGTGTGGCAGTTGACTAGTGTGTTTGGCAGTTGTCTAGTGTGTTTCGCAGTTGTCTATTGTGTGTTGCAGTTGACTAGTGTGTTTGGCAGTTGTTTAGTGTGTTTGGCAGTTGTCTAGTGTGTTTTGCAGTTGTCTAGTGTTTTTGGCAGTTGTGTAGTGTGTTTGGCAGGGTTGTAGTGTGTTTGGCAGTTGTCTAGTGTGTTTTGCAGTTGTCTAGTGTGTTTGGCAGTTGTGTAGTGTACTTGGCAGTTGTCTTTTGTGTGTGGCAGTTGTCTAGTGTGTTTGGCAGTTGTCTAGTGTGTGTGGCAGTTGTCTAGTGTGTTTGGCAGTTGGCTAGTGTGTTTGGCAGATGTCTAGTGTGTGAGGGAGTTGGCTATTGTGTGTGGCAGTTGTTTAGTGTGTGTGGCAGTTGTCTAGTGTGTGTGAGAGTTGGCTAGTGTGTTTGGCAGTTGTCTAGTGTGTTTCGCAGTTGTCTATTGTGTGTGGCAGTTGACTAGTGTGTTTGGCAGTTGTCTAGTGTGTTTCGCAGTTGTCTATTGTGTGTTGCAGTTGACTAGTGTGTTTGGCAGTTGTTTAGTGTGTTTGGCAGTTGTCTAGTGTGATTGGCAGTTGTCTAGTGTTTTTGGCAGTTGTGTAGTGTGTTTGGCAGGGTTGTAGTGTGTTTGGCAGTTGTCTAGTGTGTTTTGCAGTTGTCTAGTGTGTTTGGCAGTTGTGTAGTGTACTTGGCAGTTGTCTTTTGTGTGTGGCAGTTGTCTAGTGTGTTTGGCAGTTGTCTAGTGTGTGTGGCAGTTGTCTAGTGTGTTTGGCAGTTGTCTAGTGTGTTTGGCAGTTGTCTAGTGTGTGTCGCAGTTGTCTATTGTGTGTGGCAGTTGTTTAGTGTGTGTGGCAGTTGTCTAGTGTGTGTGAGAGTTGGCTAGTGTGTTTGGCAGTTGTCTAGTGTGTTTCGCAGTTGTCTATTGTGTGTGGCAGTTGACTAGTGTGTTTGGCAGTTGTCTAGTGTGTTTCTCAGTTGTCTATTGTGTGTTGCAGTTGACTAGTGTGTTTGGCAGTTGTTTAGTGTGTTTGGCAGTTGTCTAGTGTGTTTGGCAGTTGTGTAGTGTGTGTGGCAGTTGTCTAGTGTGTTTGGCAGTTGTCTAGTGTGTTTGCCAGTTGTCTAGTGTGTGTCGCAGTTGTATATTGTGTGTGGCAGTTGTTTAGTGTGTGTGGCAGTTGTCTAGTGTGTTTGGCAGTTGTTTAGTGTGTTTGGCAGTTGTCTAAAGTGTTTGGCAGTTGTCTAGTGTTTTTGGCAGTTGTGTCGTGTGTTTGGCAGGGTTGTAGTGTGTTTGGCAGTTTTCTAGTGTGTTTTGCAGTTGTCTAGTGTGTGTGGCAGTTGTGTATTGTGTATGGCAGTTGTCTAGTGTGTTTGTCAGTTGTCTAATGTGTGTGGCAGTTGTCTAGTGTGTGTGGCAGTTGGCTAGTGTGTTTGGCAGATGTCTAGTGTGTGAGGGAGTTGGCTAGTGTGTGTTGCAGTTGGCTAGTGTGTTTGGCAGTTGTCTAGTGTGTGTGAGAGTTGGCTAGTGTGTTTGGCAGTTGTCTAGTGTGTTTCGCAGTTGTCTATTGTGTGTGGCAGTTGACTAGTGTGTTTGGCAGTTGTTTAGTGTGTTTGGCAGTTGTCTAGTGTGTTTGGCAGTTGTCTAGTGTTTTTGGCAGTTGTGTAGTGTGTTTGGCAGGGTTGTAGTGTGTTTGGCAGTTGTCTAGTGTGTTTTGCAGTTGTCTAGTGTGTTTGGCAGTTGTGTAGTGTACTTGGCAGTTGTCTTTTGTGTGTGGCAGTTGTCTAGTGTGTTTGGCAGTTGTCTAGTGTGTGTGGCAGTTGTCTAGTGTGTTTGGCAGTTGTCTAGTGTGTTTGGCAGTTGTCTAGTGTGTGTCGCAGTTGTCTATTGTGTGTGGCAGTTGTTTAGTGTGTGTGGCAGTTGTCTAAAGTGTTTGGCAGTTGTCTAGTGTTTTTGGCAGTTGTGTCGTGTGTTTGGCAGGGTTGTAGTGTGTTTGGCAGTTGTCTAGTGTGTTTTGCAGTTGTCTAGTGTGTGTGGCAGTTGTGTATTGTGTATGGCAGTTGTCTAGTGTGTTTGTCAGTTGTCTAGTGTGTGTGGCAGTTGTCTAGTGTGTGTGGCAGTTGGCTAGTGTGTTTGGCAGATGTCTAGTGTGTGAGGGAGTTGGCTAGTGTGTGTTGCAGTTGGCTAGTGTGTTTGGCAGTTGTCTAGTGTGTTTCGCAGTTGTCTATTGTGTGTGGCAGTTGACTAGTGTGTTTGGCAGTTGTCTAGTGTGTTAGGCAGTTGTCTAATGTTTTTGGCAGTTGTGTAGTGTGTTTGGCAGGGTTGTAGTGTGTTTGGCAGTTGTCTAGTGTGTTTTGCAGTTGTCTAGTGTGTTTGGCAGTTGTGTAGTGTACTTGGCAGTTGTCTTGTGTGTGTGGCAGTTGTCTAGTGTGTTTGGCAGTGTTGTAGTGTGTTTGGCAGTTGTCTAGTGTGTTTTGCAGTTGTCTAGTGTGTTTGGCAGTTGTGTAGTGTATTTGGCAGTTGTCTAGTGTGTGTGGCAGTTTTGTATTGTGTATGGCAGTTGTCTAGTGTGTTTGTCAGTTGTCTAGTGTGTGTGTCTGTTGTCTAGTGTGTGTGGCAGTTGTCTAGTGTTTGGCAGTTGTCTAGTGTGTGTGGCAGTTGTCCAGTGTGTTTGGCAGTTGTTTAGTATGTGTGGCAGTTGTCTAGTGTGTTTGGCAGTTGTTTAGTGTGTTTGGCAGTTGTATAATGTGTTTGGCAGTTGTCTAGTGTTTTTGGCAGTTGTGTCGTGTGTATGGCAGTTGTGTAGTGTGTTTGTCAGTTGTCTAGTGTGTGTGGAAGTTGTCTAGTGTGTGTTGCAGTTGGCTAGTGTGTTTGGCAGTTGTCTAGTGTGTGTGAGAGTTGGCTAGTGTGTTTGGCAGTTGTCTAGTGTGTTTCGCAGTTGTCTATTGTGTGTTGCAGTTGACTAGTGTGTTTGGCAGTTGTTTAGTGTGTTTGGCAGTTGTCTAGTGTGTTTGGCAGTTGTCTAGTGTTTTTGGCAGTTGTGTAGTGTGTTTGGCAGGGTTGTAGTGTGTTTGGCAGTTGTCTAGTGTGTTTTGCAGTTGTCTAGTGTGTTTGGCAGTTGTGTAGTGTACTTGGCAGTTGTCTTTTGTGTGTGGCAGTTGTCTAGTGTGTTTGGCAGTTGTCTAGTGTTTTTGGCAGTTGTCTAATGTCTTTGGCAGTTGTCTAGTTTTTTTGGCAGTTGTGTATTGTGTTTGGCAGTGTTGTAGTGTGTTTGGCAGTTGTCTAGTGTGTGTGTCAGTTGTCTAGTGTGTGTGGCAGTTGTCTAGTGTGTTTGGCAGTTGTCTAGTGTGTGTGGCAGTTGTCTAGTGTGTTTGGCAGTTGTCTAGTGTGTTTGGCAGTTGTCTAGTGTGTGTGGCAGTTGTCTAGTGTGTTTGGCAGTTGTGTAGTGTGTGTGGCAGTTGTCTAGTGTGTTTGGCAGTTGTCTAGTGTGTTTGCCAGTTGTCTAGTGTGTGTCGCAGTTGTATATTGTGTGTGGCAGTTGTTTAGTGTGTGTGGCAGTTGTGTATTGTGTATGGCAGTTGTGTAGTGTGTTTGTCAGTTGTCTAGTGTGTGTGGCAGTTGTCTAGTGTGTTTGGCAGTTGTCTAGTGTGTGTGGCAGTTGTCTAGTGTGTTTGGCAGTTGTCTAGTGTGTTTGCCAGTTGTCTAGTGTGTGTCGCAGTTGTATATTGTGTGTGGCAGTTGTTTAGTGTGTGTGGCAGTTGTCTAGTGTGTTTGGCAGTTGTTTAGTGTGTTTGGCAGTTGTATAATGTGTTTGACAGTTGTCTAGTGTTTTTGGCAGTTTTGTCGTGTGTTTGGCAGGGTTGCAGTGTGTTTGGCAGTTGTCTAGTGTATTTTGCAGTTGTCTAGTGTGTGTGGCAGTTGTGTATTGTGTATGGCAGTTGTGTAGTGTGTTTGTCAGTTGTCTAATGTGTGTGGAAGTTGTCTAGTGTGTGTTGCAGTTGGCTAGTGTGTTTGGCAGTTGTCTAGTGTGTGTGAGAGTTGGCTAGTGTGTTTGGCAGTTGTCTAGTGTGTTTCGCAGTTGTCTATTGTGTGTTGCAGTTGACTAGTGTGTTTGGCAGTTGTTTAGTGTGTTTGGCAGTTGTCTAGTGTGTTTGGCAGTTGTCTAGTGTTTTTGGCAGTTGTGTAGTGTGTTTGGCAGGGTTGTAGTGTGTTTGGCAGTTGTCTAGTGTGTTTTGCAGTTGTCTAGTGTGTTTGGCAGTTGTGTAGTGTACTTGGCAGTTGTCTTTTGTGTGTGGCAGTTGTCTAGTGTGTTTGGCAGTTGTCTAGTGTTTTTGGCAGTTGTCTAATGTCTTTGGTAGTTGTCTAGTTTTTTTGGCAGTTGTGTATTGTGTTTGGCAGTGTTGTAGTGTGTTTGGCAGTTGTCTAGTGTGTTTGTCAGTTGTCTAGTGTGTGTGTCAGTTGTCTAGTGTGTGTGGCAGTTGTCTAGTGTGTTTGGCAGTTGTCTAGTGTGTGTGGCAGTTGTCTAGTGTGTTTGGCAGTTGTCTAGTGTGTTTGGCAGTTGTCTAGTGTGTGTCGCAGTTGTCTATTGTGTGTGGCAGTTGTTTAGTGTGTGTGGGAGTTGTCTAGTGTGTTTGGCAGTTGTTTAGTGTGTTTGGCAGTTGTCTAAAGTGTTTGGCAGTTGTCTAGTGTTTTTGGCAGTTGTGTCGTGTGTTTGGCAGGGTTGTAGTGTGTTTGGCAGTTGTCTAGTGTGTTTTGCAGTTGTCTAGTGTGTGTGGCAGTTGTGTATTGTGTATGGCAGTTGTCTAGTGTGTTTGTCAGTTGTCTAGTGTGTGTGGCAGTTGTCTAGTGTGTGTGGCAGTTGGCTAGTGTGTTTGGCAGATGTCTAGTGTGTGAGGGAGTTGGCTAGTGTGTGTTGCAGTTGGCTAGTGTGTTTGGCAGTTGTCTAGTGTGTGTGGCAGTTGACTAGTGTGTTTGGCAGTTGTCTAGTGTGTTTCGCAGTTGTCTATTGTGTGTTGCAGTTGACTAGTGTGTTTGGCAGTTGTTTAGTGTGTTTGGCAGTTGTCTAGTGTGTTTGGCAGTTGTCTAGTGTTTTTGGCAGTTGTCTAGTGTGTTTGGCAGTTGTCTAGTGTGTGTGGCAGTTGTCTAGTGTGTTTGGCAGTTGTCTAGTGTGTTTGGCAGTTGTCTAGTGTGTGTCGCAGTTGTCTATTGTGTGTGGCAGTTGTTTAGTGTGTGTGGGAGTTGTCTAGTGTGTTTGGCAGTTGTTTAGTGTGTTTGGCAGTTGTCTAAAGTGTTTGGCAGTTGTCTAGTGTTTTTGGCAGTTGTGTCGTGTGTTTGGCAGGGTTGTAGTGTGTTTGGCAGTTGTCTAGTGTGTTTTGCAGTTGTCTAGTGTGTGTGGCAGTTGTGTATTGTGTATGGCAGTTGTCTAGTGTGTTTGTCAGTTGTCTAGTGTGTGTGGCAGTTGTCTAGTGTGTGTGGCAGTTGGCTAGTGTGTTTGGCAGATGTCTAGTGTGTGAGGGAGTTGGCTAGTGTGTGTTGCAGTTGGCTAGTGTGTTTGGCAGTTGTCTAGTGTGTGTGGCAGTTGACTAGTGTGTTTGGCAGTTGTCTAGTGTGTTTCGCAGTTGTCTATTGTGTGTTGCAGTTGACTAGTGTGTTTGGCAGTTGTTTAGTGTGTTTGGCAGTTGTCTAGTGTGTTTGGCAGTTGTCTAGTGTTTTTGGCAGTTGTCTAGTGTGTTTGGCAGTTGTCTAGTGTGTGTGGCAGTTGTCTAGTGTGTTTGGCAGTTGTGTAGTGTGTGTGGCAGTTGTCTAGTGTGTTTGGCAGTTGTCTAGTGTGTTTGCCAGTTGTCTAGTGTGTGTCGCAGTTGTATATTGTGTGTGGCAGTTGTTTAGTGTGTCTGGCAGTTGTGTATTGTGTATGGCAGTTGTGTAGTGTGTTTGTCAGTTGTCTAGTGTGTGTGGCAGTTGTCTAGTGTGTTTGGCAGTTGTCTAGTGTGTGTGGCAGTTGTCTAGTGTGTTTGGCAGTTGTCTAGTGTGTTTGCCAGTTGTCTAGTGTGTGTCGCAGTTGTATATTGTGTGTGGCAGTTGTTTAGTGTGTGTGGCAGTTGTCTAGTGTGTTTGGCAGTTGTTTAGTGTGTTTGGCAGTTGTATAATGTGTTTGACAGTTGTCTAGTGTTTTTGGCAGTTTTGTCGTGTGTTTGGCAGTTGTCTAGTGTGTGTGTCATTTGTCTAGTGTGTGTGGCAGTTGTCTAGTGTGTTTGGCAGTTGTCTAGTGTGTGTGGCAGTTGTCTAGTGTGTTTGGCAGTTGTCTAGTGTGTTTGGCAGTTGTCTAGTGTCTGTCGCAGTTGTCTATTGTGTGTGGCAGTTGTTTAGTGTGTGTGGGAGTTGTCTAGTGTGTTTGGCAGTTGTTTAGTGTGTTTGGCAGTTGTCTAAAGTGTTTGGCAGTTGTCTAGTGTTTTTGGCAGTTGTGTCGTGTGTTTGGCAGGGTTGTAGTGTGTTTGGCAGTTGTCTAGTGTGTTTTGCAGTTGTCTAGTGTGTGTGGCAGTTGTGTATTGTGTATGGCAGTTGTCTAGTGTGTTTGTCAGTTGTCTAGTGTGTGTGGCAGTTGTCTAGTGTGTGTGGCAGTTGGCTAGTGTGTTTGGCAGATGTCTAGTGTGTGAGGGAGTTGGCTAGTGTGTGTTGCAGTTGGCTAGTGTGTTTGGCAGTTGTCTAGTGTGTGTGAGAGTTGGCTAGTGTGTTTGGCAGTTGTCTAGTGTGTTTCGCAGTTGTCTATTGTGTGTGGCAGTTGACTAGTGTGTTTGGCAGTTGTCTAGTGTGTTTCGCAGTGGTCTATTGTGTGTTGCAGTTGACTAGTGTGTTTGGCAGTTGTTTAGTGTGTTTGGCAGTTGTCTAGTGTGTTTGGCAGTTGTCTAGTGTTTTTGGCAGTTGTGTAGTGTGTTTGGCAGGGTTGTAGTGTGTTTGGCAGTTGTCTAGTGTGTTTTGCAGTTGTCTAGTGTGTTTGGCAGTTGTGTAGTGTACTTGGCAGTTGTCTTTTGTGTGTGGCAGTTGTCTAGTGTGTTTGGCAGTTGTCTAGTGTTTTTGGCAGTTGTCTAATGTCTTTGGCAGTTGTCTAGTTTTTTTTGGCAGTTGTGTATTGTGTTTGGCAGTGTTGTAGTGTGTTTGGCAGTTGTCTAGTGTGTTTGTCAGTTGTCTAGTGTGTGTGTCAGTTGTCTAGTGTGTGTGGCAGTTGTCTAGTGTGTTTGGCAATTGTCTAGTGTGTGTGGCAGTTGTCTAGTGTGTTTGGCAGTTGTCTAGTGTGTTTGGCAGTTGTCTAGTGTGTGTCGCAGTTGTCTATTGTGTGTGGCAGTTGTTTAGTGTGTGTGGCAGTTGTCTAGTGTGTTTGGCAGTTGTTTAGTGTGTGTGGCAGTTGTCTAGTGTGTTTGGCAGTTGTCTAGTGTGTTTGGCAGTTGTCTAGTGTGTGTGGCAGTTGTCTAGTGTGTTTGGCAGTTGTGTAGTGTGTGTGGCAGTTGTCTAGTGTGTTTGGCAGTTGTCTAGTGTGTTTGCCAGTTGTCTAGTGTGTGTCGCAGTTGTATATTGTGTGTGGCAGTTGTTTAGTGTGTGTGGCAGTTGTGTATTGTGTATGGCAGTTGTGTAGTGTGTTTGTCAGTTGTCTAGTGTGTGTGGCAGTTGTCTAGTGTGTTTGGCAGTTGTCTAGTGTGTGTGGCAGTTGTCTAGTGTGTTTGGCAGTTGTCTAGTGTGTTTGCCAGTTGTCTAGTGTGTGTCGCAGTTGTATATTGTGTGTGGCAGTTGTTTAGTGTGTGTGGCAGTTGTCTAGTGTGTTTGGCAGTTGTTTAGTGTGTTTGGCAGTTGTATAATGTGTTTGACAGTTGTCTAGTGTTTTTGGCAGTTTTGTCGTGTGTTTGGCAGGGTTGCAGTGTGTTTGGCAGTTGTCTAGTGTATTTTGCAGTTGTCTAGTGTGTGTGGCAGTTGTGTATTGTGTATGGCAGTTGTGTAGTGTGTTTGTCAGTTGTCTAGTGTGTGTGGAAGTTGTCTAGTGTGTGTTGCAGTTGGCTAGTGTGTTTGGCAGTTGTCTAGTGTGTGTGAGAGTTGGCTAGTGTGTTTGGCAGTTGTCTAGTGTGTTTCGCAGTTGTCTATTGTGTGTTGCAGTTGACTAGTGTGTTTGGCAGTTGTTTAGTGTGTTTGGCAGTTGTCTAGTGTGTTTGGCAGTTGTCTAGTGTTTTTGGCAGTTGTGTAGTGTGTTTGGCAGGGTTGTAGTGTGTTTGGCAGTTGTCTAGTGTGTTTTGCAGTTGTCTAGTGTGTTTGGCAGTTGTGTAGTGTACTTGGCAGTTGTCTTTTGTGTGTGGCAGTTGTCTAGTGTGTTTGGCAGTTGTCTAGTGTTTTTGGCAGTTGTCTAATGTCTTTGGTAGTTGTCTAGTTTTTTTGGCAGTTGTGTATTGTGTTTGGCAGTGTTGTAGTGTGTTTGGCAGTTGTCTAGTGTGTTTGTCAGTTGTCTAGTGTGTGTGTCAGTTGTCTAGTGTGTGTGGCAGTTGTCTAGTGTGTTTGGCAGTTGTCTAGTGTGTGTGGCAGTTGTCTAGTGTGTTTGGCAGTTGTCTAGTGTGTTTGGCAGTTGTCTAGTGTGTGTCGCAGTTGTCTATTGTGTGTGGCAGTTGTTTAGTGTGTGTGGGAGTTGTCTAGTGTGTTTGGCAGTTGTTTAGTGTGTTTGGCAGTTGTCTAAAGTGTTTGGCAGTTGTCTAGTGTTTTTGGCAGTTGTGTCGTGTGTTTGGCAGGGTTGTAGTGTGTTTGGCAGTTGTCTAGTGTGTTTTGCAGTTGTCTAGTGTGTGTGGCAGTTGTGTATTGTGTATGGCAGTTGTCTAGTGTGTTTGTCAGTTGTCTAGTGTGTGTGGCAGTTGTCTAGTGTGTGTGGCAGTTGGCTAGTGTGTTTGGCAGATGTCTAGTGTGTGAGGGAGTTGGCTAGTGTGTGTTGCAGTTGGCTAGTGTGTTTGGCAGTTGTCTAGTGTGTGTGGCAGTTGACTAGTGTGTTTGGCAGTTGTCTAGTGTGTTTCGCAGTTGTCTATTGTGTGTTGCAGTTGACTAGTGTGTTTGGCAGTTGTTTAGTGTGTTTGGCAGTTGTCTAGTGTGTTTGGCAGTTGTCTAGTGTTTTTGGCAGTTGTCTAGTGTGTTTGGCAGTTGTCTAGTGTGTGTGGCAGTTGTCTAGTGTGTTTGGCAGTTGTGTAGTGTGTGTGGCAGTTGTCTAGTGTGTTTGGCAGTTGTCTAGTGTGTTTGCCAGTTGTCTAGTGTGTGTCGCAGTTGTATATTGTGTGTGGCAGTTGTTTAGTGTGTGTGGCAGTTGTGTATTGTGTATGGCAGTTGTGTAGTGTGTTTGTCAGTTGTCTAGTGTGTGTGGCAGTTGTCTAGTGTGTTTGGCAGTTGTCTAGTGTGTGTGGCAGTTGTCTAGTGTGTTTGGCAGTTGTCTAGTGTGTTTGCCAGTTGTCTAGTGTGTGTCGCAGTTGTATATTGTGTGTGGCAGTTGTTTAGTGTGTGTGGCAGTTGTCTAGTGTGTTTGGCAGTTGTTTAGTGTGTTTGGCAGTTGTATAATGTGTTTGACAGTTGTCTAGTGTTTTTGGCAGTTTTGTCGTGTGTTTGGCAGTTGTCTAGTGTGTGTGTCAGTTGTCTAGTGTGTGTGGCAGTTGTCTAGTGTGTTTGGCAGTTGTCTAGTGTGTGTGGCAGTTGTCTAGTGTGTTTGGCAGTTGTCTAGTGTGTTTGGCAGTTGTCTAGTGTCTGTCGCAGTTGTCTATTGTGTGTGGCAGTTGTTTAGTGTGTGTGGGAGTTGTCTAGTGTGTTTGGCAGTTGTTTAGTGTGTTTGGCAGTTGTCTAAAGTGTTTGGCAGTTGTCTAGTGTTTTTGGCAGTTGTGTCGTGTGTTTGGCAGGGTTGTAGTGTGTTTGGCAGTTGTCTAGTGTGTTTTGCAGTTGTCTAGTGTGTGTGGCAGTTGTGTATTGTGTATGGCAGTTGTCTAGTGTGTTTGTCAGTTGTCTAGTGTGTGTGGCAGTTGTCTAGTGTGTGTGGCAGTTGGCTAGTGTGTTTGGCAGATGTCTAGTGTGTGAGGGAGTTGGCTAGTGTGTGTTGCAGTTGGCTAGTGTGTTTGGCAGTTGTCTAGTGTGTGTGAGAGTTGGCTAGTGTGTTTGGCAGTTGTCTAGTGTGTTTCGCAGTTGTCTATTGTGTGTGGCAGTTGACTAGTGTGTTTGGCAGTTGTCTAGTGTGTTTCGCAGTGGTCTATTGTGTGTTGCAGTTGACTAGTGTGTTTGGCAGTTGTTTAGTGTGTTTGGCAGTTGTCTAGTGTGTTTGGCAGTTGTCTAGTGTTTTTGGCAGTTGTGTAGTGTGTTTGGCAGGGTTGTAGTGTGTTTGGCAGTTGTCTAGTGTGTTTTGCAGTTGTCTAGTGTGTTTGGCAGTTGTGTAGTGTACTTGGCAGTTGTCTTTTGTGTGTGGCAGTTGTCTAGTGTGTTTGGCAGTTGTCTAGTGTTTTTGGCAGTTGTCTAATGTCTTTGGCAGTTGTCTAGTTTTTTTTGGCAGTTGTGTATTGTGTTTGGCAGTGTTGTAGTGTGTTTGGCAGTTGTCTAGTGTGTTTGTCAGTTGTCTAGTGTGTGTGTCAGTTGTCTAGTGTGTGTGGCAGTTGTCTAGTGTGTTTGCCAATTGTCTAGTGTGTGTGGCAGTTGTCTAGTGTGTTTGGCAGTTGTCTAGTGTGTTTGGCAGTTGTCTAGTGTGTGTCGCAGTTGTCTATTGTGTGTGGCAGTTGTTTAGTGTGTGTGGCAGTTGTCTAGTGTGTTTGGCAGTTGTTTAGTGTGTTTGGCAGTTGTCTAAAGTGTTTGGCAGTTGTCTAGTGTTTTTGGCAGTTGTGTCGTGTGTTTGGCAGGGTTGTAGTGTGTTTGGCAGTTGTCTAGTGTGTTTTGCAGTTGTCTAGTGTGTGTGGCAGTTGTGTATTGTGTATGGCAGTTGTCTAGTGTGTTTGTCAATTGTCTAGTGTGTGTGGCAGTTGTCTAGTGTGTGTGGCAGTTGGCTAGTGTGTTTGGCAGATGTCTAGTGTGTGAGGGAGTTGGCTAGTGTGTGTTGCAGTTGGCTAGTGTGTTTGGCAGTTGTCTAGTGTGAGTGAGAGTTGGCTAGTGTGTTTGGCAGTTGTCTAGTGTGTTTCGCAGTTGTCTATTGTGTGTGGCAGTTGACTAGTGTGTTTGGCAGTTGTCTAGTGTGTTAGGCAGTTGTCTAATGTTTTTGGCAGTTGTGTAGTGTGTTTGGCAGGGTTGTAGTGTGTTTGGCAGTTGTCTAGTGTGTTTTGCAGTTGTCTAGTGTGTTTGGCAGTTGTGTAGTGTACTTGGCAGTTGTCTTGTGTGTGTGGCAGTTGTCTAGTGTGTTTGGCAGTTGTCTAGTGTGTTTGGCAGTTGTCTAATGTGTTTGGCAGTTGTCTAGTTTTTTTGGCAGTTGTGTATTGTGTTTGGCAGTGTTGTAGTGTGTTTGGCAGTTGTCTAGTGTGTTTTGCAGTTGTCTAGTGTGTTTGGCAGTTGTGTAGTGTATTTGGCAGTTGTCTAGTGTGTGTGGCAGTTGTGTATTGTGTATGGCAGTTGTCTAGTGTGTTT